>NW_006241185.1:0-1750 GCF_000226075.1 Solanum tuberosum
CGCCACGATTATTGCGTGCAATCCTTAGCCAATGTCGTCTGTCGTTAGCCGATGCGAGCTGGCCACGATTGATGTCGCTTGTCGATGCGTAGAGGCCTTGGTTGATGTTAAATGCAGTTGGCCGACGTCGTTTTCCAGATGCCCACACACCACGGTTGATGCCTGCAGGCCTTGGCCGATGTCGCCTGTCGTTGGCCGATGGGCGCAGGCCTTGGCCGGTGGCGCCCAGCCGATACGCACACTACGGCTGATGCGTGAAAGCATTAACTGATTCTGCATGCCGTTGGCCGACGTCATTTACCAGAAGTGCACATGCCACGTCCAATGCGTGCAGGCCTTGGCTGATGCCGCCAATCGTTTGCCGTGTCTCCTGGTTGATGCGCGCAGGCCCCACAAATTCACAAATAAATATAGTAACCTTAAATTTAACAAATTCAACAACATTTTTTATTTTTTTCGGAAATACCTAAATTGAATAATTAATTGATAAAAAAAGTAAAAATTTGAAAAAAAATATAAAATTAACCCCACAAATTCACAAATAAATATAGTAACCTTAAATTCAACAATTTCATAATTTTTTTTTAAGTTTTGGATTTTCGGTAAATCCTGAAAATTAGTAACTAATTAATAAAATATAGGAAAAATATGATAAAATTACCGCCAAAAATTCAAAAATAAATATAGAAACCTTAAATTCAACAATTACATATTTTATTTTATTTTCAACAAATCCCAAAAAATGAGTAATTAGTTAATAAGTAATAGGAAAAATATAAAATTAACACCAAAAATTAACAAATTAATATAGTAACCTTAAATACAACAATTTTAACAATTCTTTTTAATGTTTATGTTTTTTCGATAAATCCTAAAAAATAGTAATTAATTAATAAAATATGGGAAAAATATGAAATAAATAAAAAAATTAACGCCAAAAATTCACAAATAAATATAGTAACCTTAAATTCAACAATTTCATAAAAAAAATTTATGTTTTGGATTTTCGGTAAATCTTGAAAATGAGTAACTAATTAATAAAATATAGGAAAAATATGATAAAATTACCGCCAAAAATTCAAAAATAAATATAGAAACCTTAAATTCAACAATTACATAATTTTATTTTATTTTCAACAAATCCCAAAAAATGAGTAATTAGTTAATAAATAATAGGAAAAATATAAAATTAACACCAAAAATTAACAAATTAATATAGTAACCTTAAATACAACAATTTTAACAATTCTTTTTAATGTTTATGTTTTTTCGATAAATCCTAAAAAATAGTAATTAATTAATAAAATATGGGAAAAATATAAAATAAATAAAAAAATTAACGCCAAAAATTCACAAATAAATATAGTAACCTTAAATTCAACAATTTCATAAAAAAAATTTATGTTTTGGATTTTCGGTAAATCTTGAAAATGAGTAACTAATTAATAAAATATAGGAAAAATATGATAAAATTACCGCCAAAAATTCAAAAATAAATATAGAAACCTTAAATTCAACAATTACATATAGCTACCTACGATTGTGGTAGCACCGTCCGACATCGGCTGACCAATATGTGCAGGCAACTGACGATAATAGCATCCCTCTTCTGACGCGGCTGACCATTGTGTGCATTCCACGTCCGACGTCGGCTGACTGCGTTGTGCAGGCCACGTCCGACATCGACAGATCGATGTGTGTATATCGATGTGTACAGGCTACGGACGATGCTGGTAGGCCACGTCCGACG
>NW_006241186.1:0-917 GCF_000226075.1 Solanum tuberosum
GATTAGGGTTTTTTATGGTCTAGGATTTTATGTTAAGCGTTTAATCTAGGTTTTTAGGATTTAGGGATTTGGATTTTTTAGGTTTAGGATTATTAGGGTTTTGGGCTTACTTTTTTTGTGTTTTTAGGATTTAACATATACGACTTAGGGCTTAATAGGGTTTAGAGCTTAGAGTTTTTCTAGCTTAAAGGGTTTTTGGGTTTTTTCGGTTTTTGGATTTTGTCGTGTTTATTATGGTTGAGGGGTTACATTGGGTTTTTTTGTGTTTGTAAGTTTAGTGATTTACAGATATTTAGGATTTACGGTTTAGATCTTAGGTTTTGTAGGTGTTTTAAATGGTTTTTAGTGGGTTTTATAGGGTAAGTACCATTTAGGGTATCTTAAGGTTTAGGGTTTAGTGTTTCTTAGGGGTTTGAGCTTAGGATTTGGGTTTTGGATTCAGGCTTTAGGGCTTAGGGTTCTTTTTAGGTTTTAAGGATTTAGGTTAAGGATTTTATCTAGGTTTTTAGGGCTTAGGGATTTGGGTTTTTATGCTTATGGTTTTTTTATGGGTTTATAGGTTTATGGTTTAGGGCTTATGATTTTTTTTTGTATTTTTTAGGATTTAGCATATACAATTTTGCGCTTTATAGTGTTTCGAACTTACAGTTTTTTAGGTTTAGGGGTTTTTGGGTTTTTACGGTTTTTAACAGTTAAGTGTTTCTTACGATTTTTTAAGGTTTATGGTTTGGGGCTTAAGATTATTTTTTTTTGTGTTTTTTTAGGTTTAGGGTTTAAAATTTTTAAGGTTGTAGTGTTTAGGGTAAAGGGTATTGTAGTTGTTTTAAATGTGTTTTTGGGTTTATAGTATTTAGTGTTTTAGGTTTAATATTTGGGGTTTTAGGTTAGGGTTTAGGGTTTAGGGATTAGCGCTTATA
>NW_006241186.1:1311-1749 GCF_000226075.1 Solanum tuberosum
AGTATTACTTGAGGTTTTTTAAGGTTTAGGGTTTAGTGTTTCTTAGGGGTTTGAGTTTAGCATTTGGGTTTTGGATTCAGGGTTTAGGGCTTAGGGTTTTTTTAGGTAAAAAAATTTAGGTTAAGGCTTTTGATCTAGGTTTTTAGGGGTTAGGGATTTGTGCTTTTTGGGTTAAGATTTTTTAGGGGTTTATAGGTTTAGGGTTTATTTTAGGGGTTAATAGTATTTAGGGGTTTCTTAAGGTTTAGGAACATGGTTTCTTAGGGTTTTAGGTCTAGGATTTTAGGATTTTTACGTTAGGGTTTGGGGTTTAGGGTTTTGGTTTTCTTTATGTTTACGAATTTAGGTTAATAGTTTTATATGGGATTTTATGATTTAGGGCTTTTGGTTTTTAAGTTAAGGTTTTTATGTAAGTTCTTAGGGTTTAGGATTACAGCT
>NW_006241187.1:0-1749 GCF_000226075.1 Solanum tuberosum
TAAAGTGGGTGAAATAATATATTTTTTAAAAATATTACTTTTTATCATAAATAATCATTTTTTTAAATAAAAATTTAACACATAATTTATTCTTGATAAAAATTTGGGCCCCCCAAAATTTGGGGCCCCAAGGCATAAGCCTTATTTTACAAGCATAGAGCCGCCCCTAGTTTGGGGTATTGGGTGGGTAGAGAGGATAATAAATTTGGAATGTCACTTATGCAACAATGTGTTATAGCGATGTTTGGCTGATTAGATATTATTTTAATAGAGCAAAATTCATGAATAATATATTAATTAGTCGATTTTATATACCTTCCAAAACTAAATTAATAGTCAGTTTGGATCAAATTTTTAAAAATGTTTTTATTTTTAAAGAAAAAAGTATTTAACAAAAATACTTTTGGTGAGAATCATTTATGTTTGACTAGTCAAATTAAAAAAAGCACCTTTGAACAATAATTAGTGTTCGGTAAAACTTTTTCAAATTGCTTCTAAATATATGTTTTCAAAAGCATTTTTCAAACAAAAAGAGTACTTTTTAGCTTTAAAAAAACAAATTTAATTTTACTACTCTCCAAAAATATTTATTCTCTTTCAAAAGTTTGACCAAACATCTCATTTTTTTTAAAAAATAAGCATTTTTGACAAATAAAAAATTTGACCAACCAGACTATAAGTTATATTTCATGTTTGATAATTTTTTAATTACAATTAACTAGTTTAAACTCTGAAGGTTCTTAATTAAGATAATTATATATTGTTTTGTTGTAGACCAAATTGTTAAAATTACTTGTGTGAATCATAAGGTTCCCATTATTAATGATGTAAACTTAGGTTAATTGGTTCATTTCTTTTCATTTTGGAAGAAAGAGTTTGTATGACATCCGTAAGAAATTACTGTAACACCCCATAATTTTTTTAACTAAAACTCGAACCATCCTTCGTTGTAAGAATGATTTTACCGAGGAATTTAAAATTCTTGAGTGTTAAGGTCACTAGATGTAGCACCTTGAGTTCCAAGAAGAATTGAAGAGAGTTCATTCAAGTCATTCCTAAGTTCCTTTAAGTTTTGGGTCAACTTCAACGACCCTAATTTTCAGTACAAGATGAGTTAGGTGCCCCATAAGATATCAAATGAAAGGTCTTTGAATTATCTTCCAACGCCACTGAGTATGCTAAATTTCGAGCTCCTATGAGGGAGATATGCCCGTTTGAAGTCGGGCTGTCCAAATAAGGAAAGTTACTCAAAAATAGTAAGGGATATTTTGGTCTTTTCTTTACCCAATCAAATTTAATTTGTTTTTAGTAAGGTTTTAGGGGTCTAATCTAATTAGGTTCAGTTTTATAATCCTAATATACGCCTAGAGTTTTAGTTGAGAGTTCAAGAAGAGAAAAGAAGAGAAAAGAGGAAAGGATCAAGACGTTCGTCGAGGTTCTTGAGTTTTGTTGCGGATTTTCTTCATGGGTTTGATCCCTAAGAGGTATGTAAGTTTTCATAGTGTTGGGTTCGTTCACCCACACACCAAACATGATTTTCATATTCGAATTCGTCCATAAAGATTGCAAGATTTAAGTTCACTACTAAAAAACTGCTAAAAAATGACGGAAGAAAAAGCGACGGACAGCGTCGCTCCAAAAAAGCGACGGACTAACAGACTAACAGATAATTATTTTTAAAATTATTTTACAAAAAGCGACGAACTGCATCTCTTAGTCCGTCGCTTTTTATTAAAAATAATTATTTAT
>NW_006241188.1:0-1747 GCF_000226075.1 Solanum tuberosum
TTAAATGATCTACATCTTAAGAAATAATAGGAGGTAGAATCACTCTATGTATAATCAAAAGACTGAATATGTTTTTCAATGTAAAACTACATGTTTTAAACTTATAAATGCATATGATTTTAAACTTTCAAATGCATACAAAAAATAAGTCCTAAACATATAAAGTAAAGGCATTAGTCTAATGTTCTTTAAATAGCATCTCCTTTTACCCAACTCTTGTGCTTGTGAATTTTTTACTGAATTATCATTGTTTTCATTTCAACTTTCGATAGATTATTTTACCCATTCACCACTAAACAAGTGCAACAATATTTTCCATCTTGTGTAACCGTAAATAGGGTAACACAAATCTAGATAATCCAAGTGATATGCTTATGTGAAATTCGTTCATATGAAGTTTTTGTTCATTTTATGAAAGTAATTTTTTATGCCTCTTAACAAACTAATTCCACGTAAGTGTAGCATTTGGGTTGGCCTAATTTGCGTTATTCTCTTATGGTGACATGAGATTGAAAATATTGTAGGTACGTGAAGCTGCAATAAAAAGAATTAAATGATAATTGTACAAACTGTTTTGATAAGATAAAGGTAAGAGAAGGTTTCAAGAATGCTATTGGAGGAATATTAAACTTATGTCTTCAAATTTAGTTGGAATTTTAGCAACAATGACGTGTTTTCTTGCTCTACTGCATTTGATGGCTTTAGAAATAAAGGTACCACCTCTCCTATCCTTAATTATATATGCTTCAAGGAGATTTTTTTTTAAAGTATCATTTCTTATATGAAATTTCTAGGCAAAAAAAATAAATTGTCTCTGAATAATTCTATGTCTAGGTTCATCAGGGAGATTAACTCATTTTTAAAGTTGCTTTTGTTGCATGAATACATAATAGAAAAATGTTAATCATCGCTTTGTAGATAGTAACTTAGAAAAAGAAACCTACTCTATATCTTTTTGCTTCTTAATTTTAAATAATCTTCTACTCACAAGAGAAAAATCTTACAAACGCTTGGAGTAGTTATATTGTAATTTGTGAATATATATGTGATAATAATGTCTGAAATCCCAACAACTAGGTTTTTCGTTTGATTTCTCATCCAAAGAAATCATAATAGCTTAGTGCCTTAGTTGATTGTTTATATAAATTTTCACGTGGTAAGGATTCAATCTTTCACCATGTAATCATCTCCACCATTTCATATTTCCTTACCCTAAAAAAAATAAAAATGAACTAGGTGACCAATGGATTGAGTTAAAAATAGATTAACCCATATTTATACATATTTTCATGAATAAATCACAATCTACTTTAGAAGTTAATATTTGAAACACATAAGTTGTTTTTTTGGAAAAAGAATGTGATTTGATTCAAGAACATGAAATATGAAATTTATTCTATTCCACATTAACTGAATTTTTGAACCTTTTTTTATTGTTTAAAATAGTTAAATTATTCAAAGTTTAAGATATATGTTTCAAAACTTTTCCCATAGTTTCCCTTTCCTCTATTGAAGTTTTATATTTTTTAGGAGATGAGTTTACTACTTACAAAGTTATATTTATAATTTCACAAAAATTAATAGTTGAAATTATGATTTAAAGTATGTCCTTAAATATTTTTCTTCATAGGTGTGCATTGCTCAACAATTACACTTAATAGGGAATATTGGGAGTATCATGAAAAGATTATAGAATAATATTATGTGTAATAATAATATAACTCTTTATGTTTACTCTTTTTGCTTT
>NW_006241189.1:0-1745 GCF_000226075.1 Solanum tuberosum
AAATACCCCCATACAATACATTAAATTATGATGACAACTATTCTAAGCAAGGTTGCAAATATAACATTATTTCGAGTTCCCAAAATGAGAATAAACATACTGTAGTAATTAAGCGGTGGTTTATCAACACGCGACTCTTGTTAGCATTTTCGGGGTGTCACAACTCTCTCCCCCTTAAAGAAATTTCATCTCGAAATTTACCTTAGACTAGTCCCGGAACAAGTGCAGATACTGGGTTCTCATGTCTTTTTCTCTTTCCCACGTAGCTTCTCTTACAAAATGGTTCCTCCAAAGTACCTTTACTAAGTGAATTCTCTAGTTTCTAAGTTGCTTTACTTCTCAAGCTTGAATTAGAATAGGTTCTTAATTAAACGTCAAGTCAGGATTAACCTCAATAGATTCGACTGGAAGAGCATGAGATGCATTAGAAGGATATCTTCTAAGGCATAGAAACATGGAAGACATTGTGGATCTTGTCTAACTCAGGTGGCAAAGCCAATTTATATGCAACTGGTCCAACCTTTTCAAGTATCTCATAAGGTCCAATAAATCGGGGACTAAGCTTTCCTTTCTGGCCAAATCTCATCATCTTTTTCCATGGAGATACCTTTAAGAATACTTTATCTCCAACTTGATATTCAATGTCACGCCTTTTAAGATCAGCGTACGACTTTTGTCTATCCGTAGAAATCTTTAGACGTATCTTTGATAATTTTTACCTTGTCCTCTGTTTGTTGCACAATTTCAGGACCACAAGTTTTCTTTCACCAACTTCACTCCAACAAAGAGGGGTCCAGCATTTTCTTCTGTATAAGGCTTCATAGGGAGGCATTCCAATACTCGATTGGTAACTGTTATTGTAAGAAAATTCAATCAAAGCCAAGTGTTTGTCCCAACTACCCTCAAACTCTGTAATGCAAGCTCGAAGCATATCCTCCAAAATTTGTATCACTCTTTCCGACTGGCTGTCTATTTGAGGATGGAACGAAGTGCTAAATTTCAACTTAGTACCCAAAACATCTGTAAGCTGCCCCAAAATCTAGATGTAAACCTTGGGTCTCGATCAGATACAATAGATACAGGTATCCCATGTAGTCTTACAATCTCATTAATGTAGAATTCGGTTAAACGCTCAAGTGAGTAATCCATCCTGATTGCTAAGAAAGTGAGCACTCTTGGTTAGCCTATCCACAATCACCCATATTGCATCATGGTTCCTTTGAGTGCGAGGAAGTCCTGAAATAAAGTCCATTGTTATTCTCTCCCATTTTCCATTCTGGCATCGACAAGGGCTGTAGTAAACCAACTGGGACTTGATGTTCTGCCTTTACTTGTTGACAAACCAAACATTTAGAGATGAACTCCGCAATGTCTCTCTTCATACCATTCCACCAATAATTTTCTTTGATAGTCTGGTACATCTTTGTACCTCCAGGATGATTTGCATATGATGCAGTATGTGCTTCATTTAATATTTCTCTCCTCAACTTGTCATCATTAGGGACGCATAACTTGTTTTGATAAAATAAGCCACCATCCTCCATAAATGTAAAATCAAATTTTTCCCACTTTGAACTTCTCTGGTCAATTTTACAAGTTTCTCATCTAACTTTTGTGCTTCTTTCACCTGTTCAACTAATATTGGCTTTACTTGCAAATTAGCAATAACTGAACCATTTGAATCAAGTGTAAAACAATCATTGAAGGCACTTAACTCAAGGAGCAAGGGTAAAGGACTCAAAGAA
>NW_006241190.1:0-1744 GCF_000226075.1 Solanum tuberosum
TATATATATATATATATATATATATATATATAATTTACTTGCACTAATAACCTTAGAATATTGTGACAAATAACAGAACAAAAGTTTACTTCTTTTCGTAAAAAAAATGACACATGTCTACACCACAAAATTTTTAGAATTTTAAATAATTTAAATAATTAATAATTAAATAAATAAATTTAGAAATATAGACACATCTTCTATCTATATATAAAAGGAGAAGAAAAAACGCCTACGTGTCAGCGTTTAAAAAAAAGAGAATTTAATAATTGTTAAATTAATTTAAAATCTAAAAATAAAAAGAAAAATTACAAACACTACAAAAATAAAGAAAAATCAACAAGCAGTTTTTACAGCTTTTTTAAATTCAAAAATTTAAATTTACCTTAACTTTTTAGTGTTTTTTAAAGTTTTTAAAAGTAGTTTTTACAACTAAACGATAAACAATTTTAAAACAGTTCGAAAAAATAGGATGCATAATTCTTTTTTTGTGGAATTAATTATCTGTACTTTTTTTAGATATATAATCTTTAGAAATAAAATAAAACTACAAAAGGGATTTTAAAATTAATGTGGTATAGTTAGATAAATGTCATCCAATTCAAAAAAAATTTACCACCCACGTTTGCCAAGTGCAGGAAGACCAAACATAAAATTAACACATTCTAAAACTTACTTAAATTAACAGTATAAAAGGAGAAAAAAAACATTGTCACTTTGATTATATCTCTAAATTTTTCCAATTAATTTTATTTTAAAAAAAACCGTTGTGCATCAATCATTTTAAATAAATAAATAGTAAAACTGCCCACTAACTAAAAGAAACGGTTATAAAGATATATTTTATTTTAAAAAAAATATAACTGATTCTTTAAATTAAGTAACCAACTTACATATTATTAAATTATTATTATTTTAAAATGAAAAATTAGTAATTTTTTGTATTTGAATTTAAAGTGATTATCTAAAACTGCTCTATCCATTACCTTTTTTTCTCTATATATACAAAATTAAGAAATTTCAGAAAGTCAAATCCATCAATATTTTCAGAAATATATGCAGATTGATAATTCGGCACAATTGGATAAAGGTACATTTATGAATATTGCTTTTATGTATTTGCTGATTTTATATTTAGTTTGATTTTTGTTTCAGATTTCTTGGGACTTAACATTATTTTTGTAGATTTTAAAAATTTATTCGGCGTATGATTCTACAGTGTGATAAATTTCTTTTTCCTTGCACTTTCTCAACATATATTATGTAATCATTGCAAATTTTCATGTTAGTTTTATTGATTAGTTTGCAAGTTTAAGATATTCATTCATATGATCTGTACCACTAATATATTTTGATGAAATGTTATCACTATTTTAAAATGAGAGTTCACTAGAAGAAGAAACTCATGAGAAGTTTGAAAGTATTATATCCACAAAATATGTTTGAATAGAGTACGAGAAGTTTAAAAATATTTTTAATTATCTATTGTGTTTTTATTTTTTACAAAAAACAATTTTTTAAGTTTGTTGATTTCCTTATTCAAATACAAATATGTATAATATATTGTTTTGTGGTCTTGCATGATTATTATATACCAGTGATTCGATTTTATTTTTTTGACAAAATAAGAAGTTAAATATGTGATTGGATATTATCACTAATTAAAAACAAATCCAGAAGAAGAAGAAACATATAAGGATGTTGAACTCTATACTTATATGTTGGTAAATCAATTTAAGTAAAG
>NW_006241191.1:0-1743 GCF_000226075.1 Solanum tuberosum
AATTTAAAGTACCAAAATAATTACCAACAACAAAAATTATAATTCAAAATGTGAATAAAATAAACTTAATTATTTTTAAACATGTAAGACACAATTACCTTGACGTTGATGCAAGTTTGTGCGATTCTACAGGTTGTAGAGTCTTGGCTGAATGACTTGTGATTTCTTGATCAACTTCTTGACTAAAATCGACGGATTCAAGGATCAATGTCTATCAAAGTAAATATAACATATAATACTCATTTTAATTTATCGTAAACATCAAGTGTGAATAAATTTTTACTCATAATAAACCTTTTGATCATAAATATTCAAAGAAAAAAAATGAATTGAATAAGTACATATTTTTTATTAAAACATCTAAGTAGACTTAATAACTATTAGTTTGAATAGTACATTAACTCTTTTGAATGATTTAAAACTTCTTGCTAGTGTTAAATTCTCTTTAACTAGTCAATTTTGTGCAAAATATTTATTTTATTTTCACATTATTCTTAGAAAAAACATTTATTTGTTTTCAGATTATTCTTAACAACTAAGTTAAGTTATTTTTAAAAATATTCTATTGATGATTATTTAAAACTAAAATGCAATCACTTTGAATGTTACATAGGTATCACCATGGTATTTAATTATTCTAAAATGTATTATTTTTTATTTAAAAATATTAGGATAGTTAAACAAAATTTTCTTATTTCTATTCAATGACTTTTGGATTTAAGATCCAATGGTTCCTTATCATTCAAAAGTTGAAAATGTATTATTTTTGAAATTCAAGGAGTTGAATTACATATTTAATTAAAATTTACTTATTTCTATACAATAACTTTTGGTTAACAAGTAAGATCTAAAGATTCATTCTCATTTAAAAGGGGAAGAAGACTATCATTAATATCCATCAAGAAATTGTAAATTGTAGGAACAATCTCACTTGGTTAACCAAATTTAATTAGACATCTGATTTATTTTTATTTTTTTAAAAAAACTTAGATAATTTCAAAAACTGAAATAAATAAACTTGAATAAAAAATCATATAATGAAATCAAAAACATTAGGTTCATAACTTATAATAATTTTATAATATAAAAAATTGAAGCCTACAATAATTTTAAAAGCTAGTGTTGATGAATTTACCTTGATTATTGTTGCTTGCACCAATCGATAAACTCATTTTCTGAATGAATTTTGCTAGCCTGATAAAAGATAAAAAAAACTAATTAAATCTTGATAAGTTTAAGAGAAAAGATCTGTATAAGCAGATGTGTATATATATATATATAAAACACTCATACCTTTCATAAGAAAGTCTAAAATGGAAAAAATTGAAATGTGTTGCTTCTTTCACAAATTTTATAAAGAATAGTATGAGTCAACCGGAGATTACAGTAATTTTCATCATATGTTAGTTATAGTTTTAATTAATTGTTAATAAAATACAATAAAAAGGTAACAATATTAATAAATGTCCTAAATTAAAAATATAAAACGGTCTCATCTAAACATTAATTGTAACAAACCAAAAAGGTTGCATGATAAATTAATTATAATATTTCTAGTTATGACGTTATGGTGTGAACCTACAATAGAACATTTGGATATCTATTATATAAAAAATATATCAAATTCTTATAATTAAAATTTGACGGAAAAATAAATGTTGGCCAATTTTTTTTTAAATTCTATACTTAGTCTGTGATGCTACAATATATTGAAAAAAAATTAAACACTATACTTTTACCAAG
>NW_006241192.1:0-1741 GCF_000226075.1 Solanum tuberosum
ATACATCACTCTTAGTGGTAATCAATGTAAGTATCAAATAAGTATCTCGTGTCATATGAAGTTTCCCCGGTTAGTTGTAGATGAGGGACTTGATTTTGTTATGATCGTGAATAATTCTCTCTGTATGAGCTATCTTTTGAAATTAAGTTAAGTTAAAAGTTTATTTTTCTTATCAAGTAATGTTTGTTATGTGTTGTCTCAATATTTCTATCATTTTGCCTGTTTAAATTTATGAAATTTCATTTATTCTATATTTATCAAGTGTAAGAATAAATGTTATGCTAATACAAGGAAGCTAAATTCGTTGGGCCCATGCTTAGCACGGACATATTATATCTAGTATATATATATTCAAAATATTACCATGTGAGAAAGAAGGTAAATGAAAAAAATCATAAAAAAATGTAACAAGATGAGGCCAGAAAGGTTTGAACACATTTCCCAGCCAAAAGCCAATTGAGCTATGCAGAGATTTGAATAAGGTGTGTCACATTAATAATACTAGAAAAAATTGCCCGTGTCAGCACGGGCCCAACGTTATAAAAATTTATATACAAAATATTAGGATAAGTTATGCATTATTTATATTTATAAATTTTATATACTATTGATATTTTTAATTAAAATTTTTAAAATCTCAATTATCTAAAAATATAATATAGTAGGGGAAGATGTTTTTCAAATCACAATAAATTCTCTGTAAAGCGTAAGGAGTCTATTGACTTTTTCATTTTATTTTATATGATATTTTATTTTTTTAAAAGAATATTATATATATTTACTCATAATTTGATTTTAAAGATCATATTTATCAATTATTGAATATCTTGAAACCAAAAAACCTATAAAACTATCTTTCAATCCACATTTATTTTACTCTATATTTGGAGAGTAAATCGAGAATGTTCTCTCCAATCATTCTCTATTTCACTCCCTATTCTTCATTTATAGAGAGGATTGAAGAATTACCATTCATACTCTCTATTTTACTTTTTGATTATTTTATTATTATTTCTGCTATATAATATTTGTAATTAACATATTATAAATCATATAAGATCATTAATTAAATCTTTAATATTCGTAACTTTTTTAATATAATATAACACTTTAAAAAATATTATTTAATATATACATTTTCAATCTGAATTAATAATATCTCATTTTAAAAAAATCTATTTAGGACAAATTCCAATCTCATCAATGGACAATGGCCCTAAAGTGTTTTGTTAAAAAAGAAATAATAAGGAAGAAGTTGAGGGAACACAGACTGACGGAGGGAGTTGCTCAGATGGTAAGCACCTTTCACTTTCAACCCGAAGATTGCGAGTTCAAGTCACCAAGGGAGCAAAGGGAGTGGGAGCTCAAAAAGAAAGGGGAACACAGACTGACCATAAGTGTAGTGTAGTTCAATGGGTCTCATCACATTCAATGTATTTCAGTTAATGGCATCATCTGTAATTTAACAAAAAATGATGGGTCTTTTATGGAGCTGTTGATATGGTCTAAGGGGTAAAGGGGAAAACACAACCCCTTTTAAGAAAACTGATCATTGAAAATACCATTATACCCTTTCATCTAATGCCAATAAGCTGACATGTTGAAACTCTCTTCTAATACTGATATAGGACCCCGTGCCAGCACGGGGCCCAATATATATATATATATATTAATTTATGTCATATTATGGAATTTGAGAAGTTAGTTAAATTTTTATATGATTTTAAAAATATTTTAAATT
>NW_006241193.1:0-1738 GCF_000226075.1 Solanum tuberosum
AGTATTAATCCGATGAGACAAAGAAGGATTAAGTGATTTAAGAATTCAAATGAAAAAAAAATAGAGAGAGAAAGCAAAAGACAAGTGGAAGAAATCTCACAAAAGTTGGACAAACGTGGTAGTTCATTTGGTGGACCATTACCACTACAATGAAAATAATGCTCGAACAACAATGCCAATCAGTGGGAATCTAGCTGACAAACTATGAGTTCAACTGAATCCAATACTTTAATAATGAGCTACACAAGTAAAAACCATCAGATGCTCATTATATATAAACATTACATTTTGAACTCTTAATTTCAAAAGTGTAATGAGTATTGTGATAAAATCAAAATCAAATTGAAATCAACAAGTTAAAATTATAGAATTATATATCCATTTCTACTACCAATCAAACCCTATTCTTGACAAAAAATTCAAGATTCAAAGAGCAGGTTTTCATGAAGGAAAATGGATCAAAAGTCATTTTCAATCATACACAGTATAATCAAACTTATCACTCCAAAAATTTGAATGGATTTGCACTTTCAGGCATAGAAGAAGAAGGCTTGAGTATAAATCTTCGATTGCATGGTTCAATTTCACTGCTTTGAGTACACACAATAATGAAAACATAAAGAAAGAAAATGAATATCAGTGAACAACGAAGCGAGAGTTACGCCGAAAAATAACTGCAAGAATGAATTTGATCCATAGACTTGAAAATTTTGAAGAGAACTGTAAGAAGATTGGAGAAAAAATCGAGAGATAAGCTAACCTAGTACCCGGATGAGAAGAATTGAAGATAAAAAGGAGTTGAAAGAGAGAGTTCTAGAAATTTTTTGGTGTGTTAATTTTTTTATTTTTGCTAGAAATGAAAGAATGGATAGTTCTAGAATCTATTTTAACCACTAATTACCGTTTTGCCCTTATATGAAGCTGATATTACGAAACTACCCTTGGTCGTCGTCCTCTTCACCTTTCTATATATTAGAAATATATACTAGATGGTTTTTGCCAGGGCTAAGCATAGGCCCACCAATTTAAATTATGATATAATTCTATTGTGTTTGATTAGACATTCACAATTTAATATCCTCGTTCAAGGCTTATCAATTATACATAATAAGGAGGCAATCAAATATTTATTGCATAGATGTTGAAAGTGCACTACAAAAAATCTACTTGTAAAGCACACTCGTCACTATTCTTTAAGTACTGATCATTTATTCTATGCTACACAGTAAAAAATTAATACACCATCAAGTAACTAACACTACTACAAAAGTGAATTTTGTTACAATCTCAATCAAAATTCAAGAAATATTGGAACATATAATGAAAGAGGATGTAGTTGTACTCCACAAGATGTGTGTGCTTAACTTTTGTAGTAGTAAAACTCTCCAAACAAACCTTGAACAACCACTTCCATCTTCCCTTGCTTGAGTTCAAGCTCATCATAGAAGACCTTATTTTCTTCATCATTTTCAAAGTGATTGGAAAATTCAATGTACAAATATATAATAATCCCATTAGTATTATAAATTAATAATTATTTAAAAGTAAAAAATATCTAAGACAATTTAGTGAAATATGATTTTATTATATTTTATTTTTGTTAAAATTTAAGTCTAATTGAAGCTCATCTCTAGCAGTTCTTATTGCATCCAAAAATTTCGATGTTGTCTTTTCAAACTGCACCATAAAAATGTGAGTTCCAGATGTGATAATTGATGTTTTGCATAATCAATGACAC
>NW_006241194.1:0-1736 GCF_000226075.1 Solanum tuberosum
AAAAAAAAAAAAAAGAATTTTACGTCAAACTACTTCAACTATATATTTTTCAATTAATGGCTGAATTTTAAGAATTATTAGACGTTAATTAATTTAATGCTTATATAAATGTCACATGATAAATTAAAGTACAGTGAATTAACTTTGATAATCGAAAAGGCCAAGAAGATGTTAAATTTAAAGTACAATGAACTAGCTTTTGTTTCCTAACAAAATCGACTATACTGGACTCTTATTCAAAATAGAAATCGTTACGGACGTGTATTTATAGTAACTTTTGTTTCTTCTTATTGCAATTTGCTGACGAAAGGATGTTGCTCGGATGGTAAACGCCCCTTACTTTTAATTCAAAGATTGCGAGTTCGAGTCATCAAGGAATAATCCTTGCGATTCGAGTCACCAAGGAACCAAAGAGGTGGGAGCTTATATATTCACTCATGTATGACGTAAAAGCATTTTTTTTTCTAATATGAATTAAGTAATAGATTATAACTTGGTGAAAATAGTAGTTAATCGTACCCAAAAAAAAAAGTAGTCAGTCTTTGAAAAAGTAGTAACATTATCAAATATTATAGGAAAATTCTCAATATGAGTTGTGGACTGTGGTTAGATAATTTGGAATTCATTCAAGGGTTTCAAATTCGTCATTCAAGTCCATGTGAATTGAGAAAAATTTATTGGGACTGTCATTCATAAAAATGGTTTTTAGTATAATACATGAATGCGAATTTAACTAAGAGTGAAAAATTAATATGAAAATCAAATTTCATAAAATTAAAGATAGTGTTGTTATATGTGAAAGTACTCCTAGTAGTTAGGTTAGAAGAAAAGCCAAAGAAGCACGGATCCGTTGGTACGTGGTCAATTTCTCACTGCTTGAGAAAACACCATTATTGGAGCGGTCTGCAACTAGACTTTTGACTGGTTTTTTTTTGTTTTTTTGTTTAAGATTCCATCGCTCGTCTACGGTCTAACTCAATCTCAACAATTAATTTATGAGAGGAAGATTGCCAAGTTTATCTCAAGAGACTATTCATCCACTTTTTTATCCAATATAAGACTTTGATCAACACACGGCCATCTCACACCGAGCTAGACATCTATAATATGGATAATTTAACCTAAAGGCTCATCATGGCTAAACATTAATTGATATGAATTGCGCTAAATAATCTCAACTTGAGTTAAAATGTCTAATAAAATAATTTTATTCAGAACTTGAACTCAAAAAGTCTAATTAAAGAATACATAATACTCATCACTTTTTTCTTCTATTAATATAATAAATCCGCTGAATGATTCGCCAGTAGATAAGTGTAGAAATCAGACTATTGATACTTACTTGATGTCCTTATCCTCTAGGTATAATTTTAAAATAAAAAAGAACTTTTCAGCCTTATTAGCATGATTTTCGACTATAATTTGCTGAAATTGGAAGAAAAAAAATTGAAGGTAGAAACCATTGTAAAAGTTAAGATATTACTTGGACATAATTTTTTTTTTAAAAAAGTTAGAAAATTTATTAGTGAAGTTAAATGTTAAAGTTATAAAATAGTAATTTTATAAGATATAGGCTGTGGTGTATTGTATTTTCAGTTTCTATGGTATTGTTTTGTTATTTTGTTGTCCTATATATTCGATATATTATTTCGTAGTAATAACGCTAGTATACTGTTGTGTCTCGGATGTACCTTTTCGATTTTTGCCTTTGTCCTTGTCTCACGACTAAAGCATGG
>NW_006241195.1:0-1731 GCF_000226075.1 Solanum tuberosum
ATCTGATAACCTGATAATGGAACTATGTGCCGAGAGTATGTGAGAATCGTTGAGTGTTCAAACAGTTTTATGCAACACTAGCACTTGCCTGGTTAGTCCTGCTAAGACAATTCAATCTAGAAGTTAGGAAGTGATCATAGGCCATTGTTCTGAAAAGTCCACAAATCGCCTAAAAGAAGGATCCAACCAAATGAAATAAATGCTCCCTTTGATCCAAATAATTTGAGCCTAAATTAAACCATTTCTTCTTAAACCCTGAACTCACTTTCCCATAATCTACTATGTTGGCCTCGGTCCCTCCTTGGACATATGCACTTCGACCTAGGCCAAAGGCCTAAGTTGAGGGTGGCTAACGTAAAAAAGTAACTTCAAATCTTGGCCCTGACCCGGCATCGGGTATTGTGTACCTCAACTAATGGAAAATACATAAGTTGAGGATGGCTATGAAAGAGGGGATTGAAAGAAAAATGGGTAGGTGAAGAGTGATGATAAAAAGGTAGAAAAGACAGGATGTGACTTGGTGAAAGCTTAAAAAAAAAAAAAAAAAAATAACAATTAAATAAAAGGGGCTACAAAACCTGAAGTCACATTCGTGGTTGAAGAAAATAAAGGGAAAGAAAGTAAAATGATTAGATGAAAAAGGGAAAAAAGAGGTTGAAAGCCTAGTCTAATGTCAAGGAGGGCAGAAAGTCACTAAGCAGCACCTAAATGTACCACACCTAAACCTGAGCCTACGTTACAAGCCAAGAAAGTCCTATAGTGATCCTAGAGTCTATTTTGGAGAGTCTGAGCAGTGAAAATAAGGGCAAGCTTATGGCATGGAGCACTAACTGTTTTTGAAATTACTTATGAGTGTGAGTGTTGAATAAATCGTTATAATATGAATGCCATTCATTCTAAGAAAAAGGGGGATTTCGTTTGAAGTGCGGGCACTAGTTACATTATCGGAAAGTTGGTATCTTGGTGATAGTGATGCGGGGTATGTTGTGTGTCAGTTGGTCGATCTATGTCATGGTATGAACCACATGAATTAGCTTATCGAGCCAAGAGAATGAATGTGCACTCCAACAATTAGGGGGGTAGAGAGCTGTGTGACTGCTTGGGATTGATATGCTTGCTTCTACACAAGTGTCGTTTAGAGTTGTAGTGTGTCGCTTGAGGACAAACAACAAATTTAAGTTGAGGGTGTTGATATACCGTGAGTTTACGGTATTTCTAATACGTTTCACTTACAAGTTGTTTGTGTCTAAGGCCTTTTTATATTGATTTTTATGTGTTTTATCATGTTGTGCAGGAAAGGTGTTCAGGCGCGGAAGTTTAGAGATAGCTGAAGGAAATGCAGAAAAAGGCATTCACGGAGGTCATCTACAGACCGTAAGTCCATGCACGGTCCGTAGGTGATGACCGTAGATCAGCAGGAATGTGTTAAGGATAAATCAGGGAAATCTGACCAAGTGTGGAACCACGACGCCCATTGACGGTCCGTAGAATGATCTACGGACCGTACTGTTGATCCGTAGAGTGATACTGCGAGGGTTCCAGTACCTGATTTTTGAAGATTCTAAGTATGGAGCTACGGAGGGGATTGACGGACCGTAGGTCGATCTACGGTCCGTGCTGGTGGTCCGTCGTTTGCTTCAAAGAAGCTGAGTTTTGGATATCGAAATATTTTCTAAGTCCTGAGTGACGGAAGGTAATTACGGACCGTAGATCCATCGACGGTCCGTAAGT
>NW_006241196.1:0-1729 GCF_000226075.1 Solanum tuberosum
CGCTCACATGCTTCAATACCAACCTCAACTCGGTCCTTATCTGGGTCATCTCTTCACGAATGTCATCTGCAGAGTTGTTATTTGTACTATGAACGGCAAATGTGTTTCTCCCAATATCTGACCTCCGAGTGCTCCATGCCTTATTGTTGCGAGAGATCCTCTCCAGTTTTTCAGCAATCTGTGCATATGTACAATCACCATATGAACCTCTGGCAATAGTGTCAAGTACTGCTTTATTGTTATCATCCTGTCCTCGATAGAAATATGTAACATCCGACAATTAGAAATAGTTTTGAAGAGGCTTAGAATTGAAAATTTTCATTTTTGGAAAGAATTTGAAAATCTGGAAATTTTGGCCAAGTATGGAAAATGTGAATTTTTGGCCAACTTTGGACAGCCATAAATTCTAGCTCAGGATGATTTGGGTGGAGTTCCAGTTATGGTTGCAAATTTCGTGGAACGATCTTTCCAACGCCACTGAGTTTGCTCAATTCCGAGTTCATATGAGTGAGATATGCCCTTTGAAAGTTGGGCAGTTGACAAGGAAATCTGTCCGGGAATTTATTAAGGGCATTTTGGTCTTTTCCCTAGCTATTTCTTTTGAGGATATATTGTTGTGTTAGGCTGATAGTTGGATCATTTTTGTTCCATTTTAAGAGAGTGAAGGCTAGGGCTTGAGAGTGAAGAAGAGAAGAAAAGAGAAGAAGGAGAAGAAGAAGAGAAGAAAGAGGAAGATCAAGGAAATCTCCGTCGTGGAAATCGTCGGGGGTGATCCCTTTTGAGGTATGTGAGTTCTTTGTGTGGGTTTATCCTTTCCCCCACACAGCAAGCTCATTTTATGATTTGAGAAAAGATTGGATTGTTGTTGAGTTGTTAGTTGTGGTTGAAGTTGTTAGTTGTGTTGTTGATTTTGTTGTCGAAGTCCCTTGTGATTTGGGACATATTTCCGGTTGGTTTTTGAGTTGTATTCTATTGTGTGTTGAGGAGATTGATGATCCTAAGTGTTGGGGCTGGAAACCTTAGTGTTTGGAAGGTTGTGAGTTGAAGAGAAGGAGGAGAAAAGTCGAAGTTTTCGGGAAAAAGGGCTGGGGAGTCGCGCTTGCCAGCGCGCCCCAAGAGGGGTTCTGAACTTTACCCCTTGGGGCGGCGCGCCACTCAGAGCGCCAGCAGGTGCCTGCTGAGCTTCGAGGGCTGGCGCCTTGCAGAGCGCCAAGGACGCCATGTTCTCCCTTTCTTTCCACACTTCCTCATGCATGTTCCTAGGTATTATACCTATGTTTCTAAGTTGTTTCCAACACTTTAAGTTGCGTTTAAATGTCAAGAATTCATCCGTAAATGTGTGATCATATATCTTGAATCCATAATCCAATTCAAGTCAAGTTAGTATCAAAGTTAGAGGGAAGTTAGAGTCAGGCCAAACAAGGTTAAAAGAGTAGATCCAAGCAAGTCTTTAAAGCTTTTCAAGAGTCGTTATTGAACGTCTTAACGTCGTTTCAAGTTTCAAGTCAAATAAAAAAAGTATCAAGTCTCAAGTTGAGTTAAGAGTTTTAAGTCAAGTCAAAAGTAAAGAGTTTCAAGTAAAGTAAGGAATAAAGAGTCGAGTCCATTTCTCCAAAGTTATTAGGGAACTATGTACTTCCCAAAGAAGTTTCTAAATGTTTTTACATTTAAGTAAGAAAGGAAATCATGTCTTCCAAAAGAGCCGTTGGGCTAAGCTTTGAGTAATTAT
>NW_006241197.1:0-1727 GCF_000226075.1 Solanum tuberosum
ATCCCATTCATACTAAAGTCATCACCACAATCTTTCGTCTTACACCTACTAAGTCACCAAGTCATAGTTGGCATCACAACCAACATTCTCTCTCCCTCAACCCTTGCAACATTAAAACTTCCTCAAATGTTACACCCAAATGACCATCACATACGGAACAAGGGAAGACATTATAGAGAGAAACTCCATGGCACGACTAAAAGAATGAAAAAGTTAAACTTTCTTAGCACCCAATAGCCTCCTATTCATAATATGGCGCGCTTCACATTAAGAACAAGACTCTACTAGATGTGGTTTTGAGACAACCTAAGACCATCCCGAAAACTTATACTCTGATACCAAGTTTGTCAAGACCCGGGAGCACCCCCTAGTCGTAACCGACGTACTCGACCTCGAAGAGGTCTAATACAAGTCTCTTAGAATTTATTCATCGCATAGACACTAAAACCATAAGAAATTTAAAACTTCTTTACCAAGAAAACATTTCATAAAAAAAATAGCAAGCGGAAGACTTTCTCGACTTTATACATGATGTCTCAAAACCATCTAATACTTTAGAGTTCAAAATTACGGGACTAATCACGTACACAACTTAAACAATACAAAAAAAGACATAAAAGAACATATTGGGTATTGTCCTCGAATTTATGAGGACTCACCAAGTCTTCATCTTCAACACTTAAAACCTATCAAATAGCCATGACATGTCATCATCTCCAAATCCCTACACTTTAGTCCAAAAAGGGAAAGAAAGGGATTAGCACAATTAAGTACTAAGTATGGAGACCATGCAAGAAAACATGCACAACGGACATTTACAAGGAATGTATGCTTTCATATCATTTTGATAAAAACCTTCACTTCACAAGTAAAAAAGACATAAAACAAGTCAATATTCACATATAAGACCATAGCCAACCATACACGTACTCAACATATATCCATCTACAACCCATGCTTAACTTTAAAAGAACACATGTCATTTCATTACCATAGGACCTCTACCTAATATAACCTTAAGACACACTTGAGTAAGACAAGAAGTGACCGCCCATACAACCTCTTCAAGCACACTTAAGTGTTCCCCAAGATTACCTTAGATAAGGACATTTCCTTTACAACATAACATCAATAGACCAACATTCTTTAAGAAACCATTTTGGAGACATTCAAGCACATAAGGGGACTTTCACATAATAGTCGTTAGACTTAGGGAACTCACTTTAGTATCTTCAAAGCCTACTCGTGCCATGTGTAGATAGCATCCCATACTACTACCTACACGTTGTAGAACCTATCCAATAACTAGAGTGCACATCCCACAAGATGGGAATAGGCATTAACCGACATAGACCATGCAAGCTAGACATGGAATCCGGTGTCATAAAACCCTACACCGTGGAAGGTGTTCTACTTGCCAAGGGTAGAACTAGGACACATCCCATGTAGGCACATGGTTTAGGGGATGTCCAAGGAAGTTCATTGTGCCTAATCTCATACTCAACTAGGCCACCTTCCTAACCACATCCACTCGGTGCTAGCCTTGTTTCCCATAGAGTATTCAATCACATATGTACTTAGAGAAGGTTCCTTTTCTAGTTCAACCAACTCATAGTACCTCTTCCCAAGAAAGGCCCCATTTCTTAGTCATGGCCAATCAAGGTTCATAAGGATAGCTCATTAAATCCCCGAGGTTTATAAGGATAGCTCATTTGACTTTCTTAGAT
>NW_006241198.1:0-1725 GCF_000226075.1 Solanum tuberosum
TATGACCAGAAAAATGCAATTGAGTCTATTATCAGTGACATGCTGAAGGTTGCCACCGTAACACCTAGTCAATCACCCTTTGCTTCCCCAGCTCTTTTAGTTAAAAAGAAAGATTCAACATGGAGATTATGTGTAGATTACAGGAGGTTGAACAATCTAACAGTAAAGAACAAGTACCCTATCCCTATGATTGATGACCTATTGGATGAACTATTTGGGGCTACTGTGTTCTCTAAAATAGACCTTCGGGCGGGGTACCATCAAGTAAGGATGAAGAGTGGTGAGGAATACAAAACTGCATTTAGGACTCATCATGGGTTATGGGAGTTTAGAGTCATGCCTTTTGGACTGACTAATGCTCCAGCAACCTTCCAGTCCTTGATGAATGCTGTGTTCAAAGATCAAACAAGGAAGTTTATATTAGTGTTCTTTGACGACATACTAATATACAGCAAGACCATGGAGGCTCACGTTCACCACTTAGACACTGTGTTGAGATTACTAAAGATCAATAATCTTTTTGCTAAATTCAACAAGTGTGCATTTGGTCAGACTCAAGTAGAGTATCTTGGTCATATCATCTCTGGAGATGGGGTTAGTACTGATCATTCTAAAGTGGTTGCAATGAAGGAGTGGCCAAATCCAAGGACAGTGAAAGAGTTAAGAGGATTCCTTGGCTTGACAGGTTATTACAGAAAATTTATTAAAGGGTATGCACTTATAAGCAAGCCATTGACCAATCTGTTAAAGAAAGGAGAATTCCAGTGGAACCCGGAAGCTGAAATAGCTTTTGACCGACTAAAAATGGCTATGACTAGTGCCCCAGTGTTGGCACTACCGGATTTCACTAAGCCATTTGTGTTAGAAGTGGATGCTTGCAACACTGGGATAGGTGCAGTACTAATGCAAGACAAGAGACCTGTAGCCTTCCTGAGTCAATCATTGAGTAAGAAGCATCAAGGGTTGTCTACTTATGAGAAAGAGTTGATTGCTCTGTTGCTAACTGTGGAGAAGTGGAGGCACTACCTACATCCACAACACTTTATTGTCAAAACTGATCACTTCAGTTTGAAGTTCTTGCAGGATCAAAAGATCACAACAGCACTCCAACACAAAGGCTTAACCAAACTAATGAGACTAAGCTTTGAAATCCAATACAAGAAAGGGGTTGAAAATGTGGTGGCTGATGCGTTGTCGAGAAAAGCGGATACTAAGGCTGTAGAGGACACTGAACAATGCATGGTCATCTCGCAATTAAAGCCTAAGTGGATGGAAGAAATATTGGAAAGTTATGAAGGTGATCCAGAGGTATTGAAAGCAATCACAGCCTTGAGTACCAATGGTGATGCTGGCAAAGATATTTCATTACAACAAGGAATATTGAGATTCAAAGGGAAGGCGTGGATAGGAAACAATGGTCTGTTTAGACAACAATTAATATCCACAATCCATAATTCAGGATTAGGAGGTCACTCTGGAATTTGGGCAACATACCAAAGACTTAAAGCCGTGTTTTATTGGCCTACTATGCTGGAACAAGTCAAGGTAATTGTTCAAGAATGTGAGGTTTGCCAAAGATGCAAAGATGAACAGGTTGCCTACCCAGGTCTGCGGCAACCTCTGCCTGTGCCAGAAAAAATGTGGGAACATATATCAATGGACTTTATTGAAGGTTTGCCAAAATCTGAGGGTCAGGATGTCATATTGGTGATAGTCGACAGGTAC
>NW_006241199.1:0-411 GCF_000226075.1 Solanum tuberosum
CCTTCTCCTTCTCTTTCTCCTTCTTCTTCTTCTTCTTTTTCTCCTTCTTCTTGTTCTTCTCTTTCTTCTCCTTCTTCTCCTTTTCTCCTTCTTCTCCTCCTTCTCCTCCTTCTCCTCCTTCTCCTCCTTCTCCTCCTTCTCCTCCTTCTCCTCCTTCTCCTCCTTCTCCTCCTTCTCCTCCTTCTCCTCCTTCTCCTCCTTCTCCTCCTTCTCCTCCTCCTCATTCTCCTCCTCCTCCTTCTCCTTCTCCCCATCCTCCTCCTCCTCCTCCTCCTCCTCCTTCTCCTTCTCCTCCTCCTCCTCCTCCTCCTCCTCCTCCTCCTCCTCCTCCTCCTCCTCCTCCTCCTCCTCCTCCTCCTCCTCCTCCTCCTCCTCCTCCTCCTCCTCCTTTTCCTTCTTCTTCTTCTCCTT
>NW_006241200.1:0-1720 GCF_000226075.1 Solanum tuberosum
GCCAAATATCTGCCTCGCTTTGCTTGCAATGGTTTGACGTTCACCTGGTCTCCACTTTAAGTGCGCTAACTATGTAGTTCTGTTTCACCATTGCTGGTTTGAATCCTGTTTGTCTGTTATTTTGAACTTTCTTATTAGCCTAATCTCTTACAATTTATTTATGTCCTCGCATAACTCGAATGTTGGCCGCGTTTCTCTTGTATTTAAGCTATTAATGTCATGTCTGTAACTCACTATAATCTCTTTTCAACTCAGCTCATAGGCTTACTGTTACATCACCTCTAAATGGGCGCTTATTTCCCTATTTGCTGAAACTATTTTGGATTCCGAAATGGGAGGTGCAAATCGGATAGTTCCCTTTTTCTTTCCAAGTGTAGATTAGTTCGTTTTAAATGCTACTCATTAATAAAATCTGGAAGATTTATTCAATATTGTAGTCATCGCTTCATTTAAATACCCTTTCCTTCCTTAAATTATTCAAATTTGTTAGGCTTAGTTTTCTGGTCGTTTGTTTGTACCCAACCCCCTGGAAATTGCATCTTTGAGGGTGACTTTTAATTGGTTGTTTCTTTAAGATCGTGATCATTTAAGTCTTCCTCTTTGTGTCTGTCAAGTTAGTTCCTGTGTTCACTCACCGGGTCGCAAGTATGAAATTTCCTTAGATCTTTGAATTCATTATTTTTCTTTAGGAATCTACTCTCCATAAACTGAGTATTGGTGGGAATTACACTGCTTGATTGTCTTCGAAGTTATTTGATTACAATAGGTTGAATATTTTCTGTGCTAAAATATAAAGATTGGCTTCGTTCCTAGAAGTTGTCGACATAGTTTAAAGAAGATGGATTTTCTCCTTAAATCCTTTAAGCAAGGCTGGTTCCCTTTTTATTTTATTCTACTTAGGAAAGGAGCTACAGGTAAAAGGAAAATCTAATCCGAATACCTTTCCTTGATACAATGTTCGCATCTTGAGTCAGATGTTGTCCTTCTTGGTCTCTTTTGAATGCGTTATAGCTTGAAGGTCGTATCTTGAGAAGTAATCCTTTGGTCAAGCTCAAATTTCGAGAAACCATTGATGGAAATGATAAACATTATATTATTAAATTCCTAGTCATTTTAATTATTTTTTTTAATTCTTCAAACTTTATAAGTACTCCAAACAGAGTCATGATTAAGGGTATATATGCCTACACTTTGCTTGAATTATGTAGCATCCCTCCGTGATAAATCTGCCTATGCCATCGTGAGATAATTATGCCAAGGAACCTTAGAAATATTATGTAGGCCTTTATGTTTCAGCTTTAGTCATAACTTATATCTCACCTTATAATCAGATTGAGTTTATTTAATTAAGTCCTACTTATGTACTATCTGAGAGGATCAAATATTTTTTTTACCTTCCATTCCCCACATGACAAACAAATACTTCTTAAGTAGGAAAAGAAAACAGACCTTTTGTACCAATACATGTTGACTGCTCTTTTAAATGACTTAAGATAGAAATACATACTTCATAAAAGAATAATATTACATCTTTGCTTGCTGCTCATTTACGACACATTGTTTAGTCTTTTTTTTAAAATATAACTTGCACTCATAAGCATCAAGTTCACATACTTTGTTTGATTGATCCTCTGCCTCAATATTGAGTCTTTCTAATTCTTTTCCTCTTCTTATGTTTCATGTGCAACCGGAGAGTTGGAGTTTCTACTTTGGAACTCGT
>NW_006241201.1:0-1716 GCF_000226075.1 Solanum tuberosum
TATCGTATTGTCAAATGAGATGATACCACAACTCCGAGGGCCATTTTATTTATATTGTCGATTGAGACGATACCGCCATCCAAAAGATACCCAGAAGGTCACATATGTCGCTCGGTGAAGCACTGCCTTCGTTCGGTATCAGGGAGGCATCATCAGAGAAAGATTCATGCATCGCGGGAAGAAGTCATGCATCGCGAGAAAAGAGATTCATGCATCGAGAGAAGAAATCACGCATTACAAGAAAAAGATTCATGCATCGCGAAAGAAGAAGATTCATGCATTGCGAGAGAAAAAAAAAAAAACTCATGCATTGCAAGAGAAAATCCAAGCATCGCAGGAAAGGAAGTCATGCATCGCGGGAAAAAGATTTATGCATCATAAGAGAAAGATTCATGCATCGCGAGAAAAGAGATCCATGCATTGCAAGAGGAAAAGATTCATGCATTGCGAGGAAAAGATTCATGCATCGCGGGAAAAAGACTCATGCATCGCGAGAAAAGAGATTCATGCATTGCAAGAGGAAAAAGAATCACGCATAGCAAGAGAATGATTCATGCATCGCGGAAAAGAAAATCATGCATCGCGGAAAAGAGTAACACATCGCAAGAGAAATGAGTTATGCATCACAAAAGAAAGATTTACCCATCACAAGAAGATCAACATCGACTGCAGCATCTTTCTTTGCAACAACGACATCAAGAGAGCTATCAACATATTACATCGGCCTATTTTATTACTTTGACATCAAAATAAGAGTACATTGAAGATTGTATCGCAAATATGAGACAGAAGCTTTATTTGATTTACGTCAAACTCGAGAGAGTTGACGCTAAATGTTCAAGGAGAGCAATTAAGTGTCAACATGGTAAAAGACACTACCCCTCCATTTGAATTGCATTTTTATGCTAATGAGTTTATCTCAGTCTTTGTCGAGAGCATCCAAGAGGATGAATTCTCAAAACAAACCACAGGTGCGGACGACATCAAAAAGGATGCAGCACAACGTGGAACCTTTTCTTAGCAGCGAACTGGGACATAGTCCAAAGAGGAGTGTCAAACTCTTAGGACGCGAGCAGATGAGCGACTTTCACCACAATCAAACCACACCCCTATCAGAAGGCATGTGGGTTTTTCTTAGATTTGTCGGTTTCAATTTCTCATCCGGAAATCTTTGGTCTCTATCGGAAGCAGTTTTCCAATCCGAGTGACAATACACCAAGAGTTTTGGAAACTATGTCCGTGTAAGTTCTTAATTATGGGTGTGAAGTGCACCACATTCATGACTAAGAAGTTGCAAGCCTCTTTTTCATACTCGACTTACTTGTCACTCCTCCAGAACCAAAGGATATCTTGCGTATTAGACGTCCTTTTCAACCGATCGAGTCGAACTACAAGCAGCCTGATTCCCTAAGCAGAGGGATATGTAGGCGGGCTCAATGTTGAAAACTCGGCTGTATTCCAACATTCACTCTCAAATTTTATTTTGGAGCATTCCGATCCTTTCATAGTTCGGTCTCGGGATGACTTGTGAATTCTTTCAGAATAGTGCGTCAAATCAAGCATATCTAACTACAAATGGCCTGAATTCTCATATAGCCTGAGATATGTAGGAAACTCATTTCCAGGGTTCGGCCATAATCCCAAAAATCCATACCAAATCCCGTTCCCATAGGATGAAGGCATGGTCGGTCAAAATTGGATTAGTCAATTTCATTT
>NW_006241202.1:0-1713 GCF_000226075.1 Solanum tuberosum
TAAATAGGCTTAGGCCCAATAATAACAAAATACAATCTTGAAAATTTAAGGCCTTTTGGGCCCATTTCTTGCATTAATACAGTGTATACAGTGAATGTATATCACTGTATATTCCCTGTATTCTGCTGTATACAGCTTCCTCTTGACTCTCGAACACCTGTCGAATTGATCTCCAACCCTATACTTCGGTTTTCATATCTTTGACGAGGCAGATTCAAAAGAATTGACAATTTGGCCCTCCATGGCCAACCCAAAAATGCAGATAAAGAGGAAGGAGTCCAGTAGACTCAATGGCATCCACGTACAAACACAAGAAATAAAAAAATATATAAGCAACTACCTATTGATTCAATATAAATAGAAGAGCACTAAAATAAAGCATTAAATAAGCACATGTATTACCACTCTTAAGACTTTAAATCGTCAAAAAAATTAAATAAATCATAGCAAGGCATAATCCAAATTACACATGATAAAACATTATTCACAGGAGCATTTAAGGCTATCAGTAAGCAACAAAGCAACTAAATCAATAATGATCAAACTTAATACCCAAATAATGAGTCTTAACATACTGATGATTCACTATTTGATGAATTGGAACAGACTATGCAATTAAGGAAGCTTTCAAAGAGAAAAACAAAAAAAATCAACTAAACGAAGGCAATGACAAGGAAACAAAATTTCATTCCAATGACTGAATTAGAGTAAAACACCCCAAAAAATACTTCAAATAGAAGACTATGATAAAACTAGCACATAATTTTGTGTATGAATAGGAATAGTATTCAACATTTGCAACTCTTATGAAAAGGGGCGAAAGGGAGGGATAGCCATGCTTATTTATTACTCGAACATGGATAAAAAAAAAACTACACTACGTCACACATGAACTCCAAATTAAAACTAACTTATCACTACTATTAGCACACTTTGAAAACCTCAAGAGAAAGGATAGAGAATGTCGTCTTTAAGTTGGTTAAACGCAGAGTTAAAGAGAGGAACACTTAAGGTAAATGGGCAGCCAACTTATGCTTCCCTGGTCCAATCAAAGAGACAAACCTGCCAGAACTAGACCCGAAAGACAAGGACATGGCGATTCAAAATCAAAAGGGAAAAAGTAAGGGGGCTTATTGTTCAGCTACTAATTTCATTACAGAGAACAGGCAGTCAAAGGAGGAAGAACAACATGATTTACTCGCAAATTCGCAGATTTAACTCAACATTAAAAGAGTCGCAATAAATATCTTGAAATGAGTCAGATAAGGCATGCTGACGAGTAAAATAACAAAAGGGAGGTCAAACAGAGGAGCAATGATGCTAATACAAAGCATAACATTAATTCGACATCCAAACTGAACCATAGTAATCGATTAAGAACAAAGCATCACATTAACATATCACTAACTCAACGACTAACAGCGAACCAACCATAATATAAGGCTTTTCCGACATCAAAATATTATTCCGAAATAGAAGAAGGGGTGAAAGAACATTGTGAAGAAGAAGATATTACCTTTCTATGGGCAACGAACCGGGGCCGAACGAGTAGGAGCCGATTTTTACCACGAAAATATGGCTCCCAGAAATCCAATGAACAACAGGAAGCAGTGAGAGCAAAGACTAAATCCAAAATCTTTTCCTCCCTCAATTTTCCCAATATATTTCTTAGTAAAAAGAACTTCCAATCCCCAAAGAAAAATTAAAAAAAAA
>NW_006241203.1:0-1712 GCF_000226075.1 Solanum tuberosum
CTACAAATATGGGGAAGTTCATTGTTGGTGAAAAAGTAGTATATCAAGGAAGGGTTTAGCACTAATATTTTTCATTTTAGCTAGAAAAGAGTGTAGTGTTTTTCCTGGAAGTTTAGGCAAGGCGTTGGTTCTTAAGGTTTCTAATTCACATCGTCTGGTATCTTGACATAAGTTAGATAGCTGAATGAGTTGTAAGTTGTTTTCTTATTGCCTAATATAGGGCTTGAATTCAAGGGAACTTTTAAAAGAGTTGAGTTAATACTTGATAGTATGGTGAACTTACAGAAATGTCAATGACAACATGCATTGTTAATGTATGCTATGGCAGAATAGAAATCAAATTCTTGGAGCATAAACCTGAAAGGATACTTAATAACCTGATTTCAGTATGAGCTTTAGAAATATGATCAACATGCTTCATAGTAAAGAAATAGTGATTCATCAAGGGTATAATTGTCATTCTGCTTTGATATTTAATTTATTTTTTATGTATAAAATATAATAGTTTACTTGTCCATTAAATTCCTTCCACATGGCTGAATATTAAACACACAATTACAAAATATCTTGTATCTAGAAATTTCCATCATACCTTTAACTAATTCATCTTCTCTTCTCACAGATAGATCATCTTCCTGGTATATCAAGTGTGTTTAGTCTTCTGACCTTCCAATTTTAGGTAAGTTCTTCATCAATTTATTGTTCCTTCTCTCATATATGTATCTTTCTTTCTTTTTTTCTTACTCATATAGCTATTTGTTAGAAATTATGATTTCAAGGAAGTTTGCTTGAGACACCGCTATGCTTTGTGAAGTTCTCACAAGCAGTGATTTTTAGGAGTGATCCTTGATGACTCATCATTCATACTGAGATTTCTGCATTGCTTTATGTTATCTGCATTTGTTTTTATCTAAGAGAACTGATCACTCAAACTTATAGATGCATACTTTTCTTAGCTGCTGACTATTATGAAATAGGATCGACCAGTGTGTTTGTCCATACTCTTAATTAACTATTTATTGCTTGTTTTCTTCTTTGGCTGTTGACTTTAAAATGTATTAAAAATGATAACATTCTTTTACTTGGTGCTGACAAAAGCTAGCCTCATGGCTGGAAGAGAACATGGGGACATGAAAAAAATACAATTGATTACAGACACATGTAATCTTATATTTAATCTTAATAGTACATGTAGGGTGTCTGTTGTAGCAAAGGAAACAAATAAAGTAGTTTTTTTGTCAAAATCTTCTGAATTGTAACACACACAATTGTAGCTTTCTTTAGTGGAAGGAAGTGCGTTTTACCAACTGGTGTTAAAAAAAAAAGAAAAAAAAAGAAATAGTGCATAATCAGAAAGTAGAATTGTTATGTTGATTACAGGAAAAGATGATGATACTAAAATAGCCAGAAACCATTGAAACAAGCTCTTTATAGACTAATATCATTGAGACCTCATCCTGTGAAGCAAGTATAAACTTTGTATTAGCATTCTAAATTATTAATAAACAACTAAAGTTTAAATGAGGAAACAACTTAACTAATTTTTCTTTTAATAATGAAGAGTAAAAAATTGATATACTACTTCAACATTTCTGCCGCAACATATTATTATCCATCATTTGTAGACGACATTTCACTCTAAAAATCTATGGAGACACCCTAACACAGCAATACATCAGGGAGATAACAACAATTATGCCCAAGTCTCAAAC
>NW_006241204.1:0-1711 GCF_000226075.1 Solanum tuberosum
TTTCCAAGATTGAAGTTTTGCCTTCACCTTCTTTATAAGCTCTGCATAGTGTTCCTTCCTTTTTCTGGAGTGGGTGATAGGACAACCAAGGTATTTCAAAGGAAAATGACCTTCAGACATACCTATGCATTCCTCCACCAATTCTTTCTCAGCAGCCGCTGCACTTTGATGTAAATAGAAAGCACTTTTCTCCTTGTTGACTTTTTGACCTGACTGAGCTTCATATTCCTGCAAAATTAACATTGTTCTCTTCAAAGAGTACTTATTAGCTGAAGCAAATATAATAGTGTCGTCTGCGTAAGCCAGATGATTAAGCTTAGCACTCCACTTTGGTAAACCATATCCCACAAATTGATCATCCTCGAACAATGTATTTAGGGCCCTTGAAAGCACTTCTGCTGATAATATAAAGAGAGTCGGAGATAAAGGATCTCCTTGTTTAACTCCCCTAGTGGAATGAAAGAAACCATGTGCTTGGCCATTGATCAAGATTGAATACCAATTGTTGGAAATCAATCTCCAAATCAAATCAACAAACAATTCTGAAAAACCCATTTTCCTTAAAACTTTCATCAGAAAAAACCAAGATACTCTATCATATGCCTTGGTCATATCAAGCTTTATGACCACATTTGCTGGTTTACTCCTCTTTCTGATGTCAGTAATAATCTCTTGTGTCAAAAGCACATTTTCTATGATGCTTCTACCTTTAACAAAACCAGACTGATTATGGGAGATTAATTTAGGTAAATAAACTTCAATTCTGTCATGAACAACCCTGGATAGAATCTTATTAATGAAATTACTCAAACTAATTGGTCTTAAGTCAGAAAAAGACCGAGTCTGTTCCTTCTTAGGTAAAAGGACCAAATTAGTGTGAGTAATGGATTTAGGAAGAGAATTACCTCTGAAAAAATCTTGTACCATTTTGAAAATATCGTTACCTACTATATCCCAGCAACATTGGTAGAAAGCACCTGATAAACCATCAGGACCACTTGCACTGTCCCCATTTAGATTGAAAACTGCTTTTTTGATTTCCTCAAGAGTTGGTTGCCTACAAAGAATTATGTTATCTGCCTCATTGATTATTTCTGGAATGTTACCTAACAAGGAAAAATCAGAAGCATCTCTTTCTTGTAAGAACTGAGAATGATAAAAGTTCACTGCCTCTGCTGCAATTTCTCCTTCCTCCTCAAGCCAATTTCCCTGATTATTCTGAATTCTGTGCAATTGGAGCTTCTTTCTTCTTCCCTTCACAATGCTGTGAAAAAATCTTGTATTTCTATCCCCATTCTCGAACCAATCATACCCTGCCTTTTGTTGCCAGAAAATTTCTTCAAAGTGCAAATACCTCTTGAGTTCAGCTTGGGCTCTCTGAAGCACTTGCCTGTTTTCAGCACTTGGACGTTCTTCGAACAACTTTTCTTTGATTTTGACAATATCTTCCCTGATAACTAGTTGCTTAAAAATATCCCCATAAGTATCTTTGCTCCATTTTGTCAAAGCTGTTTTTACTCTCTTTATATTCTCTTTGAAAGCTATGAAAGAGTTCAATGAATCATTTTCTGCCCAGTTCTCCCTCACCACATCAATAAATGATGCATTTTCAGTCCAAAATTTCAGAAACCTGAATGGTTTCTTATACCCTATTGCACCTTCTTCACAGGTTAATAGCATAGGGGCATGATCAGACCCTGTTCTAGCTAGA
>NW_006241205.1:0-1711 GCF_000226075.1 Solanum tuberosum
ATTGTTCTTCTTAATTCAATTATTTCTAAACCTTTAAATATATATCAGATTAAAGTTTCATAACTTTTTATCATTTCATCATGCATATATGTAGTCATGTCCTTTGTTATGCTGGTTTTTTGTTTTCAATTATTCCTTCCTATCATACTCATAACTGATTAAATTCATATTAGATCATTATGAACTAGATTATCTGTTTATCATGTTCTCCTGTCACTACTAGGATCGTACTTTAGCGGATGCTTTCTTCCTATCTGCGCCTCAACTTTGTTTACTCCCCTATTACGGCTTTTCTCGCCTTACCGGTTTCAACATTAGGATGGCATAGTATAGAAGTTTTTCTCCCTATTTCTAGTGTGCTAATAAACTAGCATTCATGATTCAAATAATTCTAATACATAATAACTAACATAAACTTATTCAATCATATGTATGATATTCAGGAATATATGAAATTAGTTCTGCATATTTATTGAACAATATACCTTTGCCTCTTGCTTATCCATGATATCTGAAGGTTTCTCCATTATCTATTAAGTATGAATATCTTAAGTATTTGAGAGTGTTTTTATGAAAGCTTGCTTCGTTTATTGAAGGCTTGCTTATTATGTTACATATACATTCCTTAATATAGACAGTTCTAATCCTATCATATTCTCTATAATGCGTCTATTGAATACTTCATAATGCGTCTATTGTACACTTTACGACATTTTTACATACTATTCTTTACAATAATGTGACTATTGTACACTTAACGACTTTTTTACATATTAATGTACACTTTACACTTATCTTCTTTTGGCTTTGTCGGCCAAATATGTCGTTTTGCGTCTTTTCCTCTTATCTTCCTTTTTCTTTGTTTCTTTTCCTCTGTCTCTTCTTATCTCTTAGTCTTCCGTCTCTATCTTCTTTTATTTTATCATTCCAGCTGGACATCGGGAATCGCGTTATCTTCTCCATTACAATTATGGATGGGATATTTATCAAAACAATTAACAGTTAACAAAATAGGAGTGACAGAGACACCAGGATATATAGAAAGAACACTTGTTGGAATAGTAAAAATATGGCTACAAAATCTATTAGATGAAAGTTTAAAAACTTTAAGAAGTAATAAAAAATTTGATGGTGAATTAGCCACTACAATTATGAAAATATTATATAAATACGAAATAGCTATAAGAAATGAATTTAGTAGTATGACAACAGAAGCAGAAGAACAAAGTAAAGAAAGAATCATAAACAGGATTCTGATGACAAAATTTACAATATTTAATATTTGTTATATGGATGAAAATACGTGTGCATTTAGAGAATATTATTATAAAGGAACATATAGTACAGAAGAAAGCAAAGAAATAAGGAAACTATATTTTACAATATTACCCGAACCTTTTAGTTCAAAAGTAATAAGAAGTTGGAATGAAGCAGGACTAACAGATACTCTAGGAACTAGAATTAAATTCCTACAATGGTGGTTTATAGAACTATGTGAAAAACATAAAGAAGAAATAAAGACGGAAAACATATTAGTAAAAAACCTAGCATGTTGCAAAATTAAAATAGCACCCCAATTTGGATGTATAGATAGATATTATAAAAAGTATAATAAGAGGAGAAACTATTAAAAAAAATATAGATCAAAATATAAGTATAAAAGACCAAGAAGAAGATACTATGTAAAAAACAATAAAACTTAAAGACCGTA
>NW_006241206.1:0-1710 GCF_000226075.1 Solanum tuberosum
GAATTTCAAAGTTATAGATATAAACAAATATTAATAATTTTTTTACCTATTACTTGTAATTTATAAATAAAAAATAAAAATTACAAATCTCTTACGTGCCATATTTTTAAGAAAAGATTTACACCTTTAATTATAATCCATTTCTGGCAAATCACTCTTCTTTTTGTTCATTCCATAATTTTTTGTCATTTTAATTACTTTATGCAATTAAACTTTAAAAGATGAAAAGAAAAAAAAGATACATATACAAACATAATATAGTGAAAAACTTACTGTAAGCGTCTAAAGTTTCAATCCTGAAATACAGCAAACAGGAAAGGAAAATAGCAAGCAAACAACAATATTTGTATTTGAATTTATGCGAAGGTTACAATCTTTATAAAATCTTTAAGAAAAGATATGTAATCCCCTGATTCTTCTCTTCAATGATGTTCTTGATTTGATGGAATACTTGCGGCTCAACTTTTGGAGCGAAGACTTCTTTGTACTTGCGGCTCAACACTTGGAAGAAAAGATATGTAATCCCCTCATTCTTTTCTTCACAATTGTTCTTGACTTGATGAAATACTTGTGCAACACTTGGAGCGGAGACTTCTTTGTATGCGAAAGACTTACAGAGTCTTATGGAGACCTCTTTATATAGGCTTGAGCTAGGGTTTTAGGTGTATTTTTGTCCAAGCAATTTTGGTCCTTGGGCTTGAAGAACATGAGTTGGGCTTGTCTTGTCAACTAAATGGGCTGACCCAAATGTGATTTGGACTTTATTTAAGTCATAAATTTTGACTTAAATATTAATTCGACTTTATTAACCAGCAATTTGACTTGGTCAATATATCATGAATTTATGGATTAATCCAAAATTTAATATGGATCTATCAATAAATTTTCACTGTCTACAAATGCCCCCTGCTTCGAGGCTTGTTGCGGTGTCCAACCATTAAAAACAAGGCTTGAAGCATTCGTGAAATATATTTTTTTTATGGAATCTTTCAAAACTTTTCATATTTGATTCCAATGGGAATTTTCCATAACTTGAATCCAATGGAATTTTCCATAACTTGATTCCTATAGAAACTTACCATAATTTGGTTCCTAGGAAAATTTACCATAATTTTGTTTTAAATATGGTTTTTCCATAATTTGTATGAACACAATTTATGTACTTTTGATTTCTATAAATACACATGCTCTTACAATGATTGATTGTCAACTTGAGGCATACCAAACTCAATTTTCGTCACCTTTTTTTCCAGCACAGCACGTATCCGATAGAAAGTCCATAACTTGTTGTAGAAATATCGAAATCATGATCCGTTTGATGTTCCAGAAAGTAGACTCATAGGGCTACGGCATATCCAAAATTCAAAATCAAAACCTTTGTGAATTGACAGAAATTGATTTTTGAAGTTTGCTATCAAATCTGTCTTTTTTTTTTATAGCTCTATGCAGTCCCACCAAAACGTCTCTATCTTGCTGTAGGAGATTCCGAATGACGAGCGACTTGTTTCTATGGAAACTAGACATCAAAGTCTACAACATATCCAAAAATCAAGGGAAAACTCTTAATGAATTGACGAGAATTAATTTTTTGAAGTTGGTCTTCAATTCTGTCATTATTGTTTTGCAGATTGTGGAGTCTCACCAAAACGTTCGCATCTTGGTGTAGGAGAGCTTGAATGGAGAGCTAGTTGATTAGATAGAAAATAGACT
>NW_006241207.1:0-1710 GCF_000226075.1 Solanum tuberosum
CAAACTTCTACATACGCGGATAGCCTACACCATGACAGAAAGACATATAACCATATTACGCGAACCTATATAGAAAATATATACAAAATTCAAATATTTTTAAATCTTAAACCCAGATCTACTACAACCCAAGAACCCAACCAGGATTATTTTAACCCAAAAATTACAAGGTTATAATAAACTGATTGCACAACCAAAAACTAACGCCAACTTAGTAAGGACATGTTACAACTATGGACTATTAAATACAGTATATACTTATGACGGAGAGGAACTAAGTGGAATACCGGAACTATAAATCATTTATTACATATAAGAGAGTTACTAGGGGAAATTTATTCTATGTAAAATTTTATACGGCAACAACAGAGATATTATATGAAGAAATAAAACCTCCGATACAAGTGGTAAAGATAGGACTAACAAAAGATATGATAATATCGGAAGATATTGAACAACAACCAGAGATACAAAAAAGTGAGATACCCAGTTTTTTATGCCAATAAGAGAATAATTGGTATATTAACCATTATACAAGAACTAGCAAATAATTATTTAAACGGAAACGCTATATGGAGCTACTATGCAAAAGATCAGTTAATGATTTATTCCAATTCAAGGGAGCTAAGGAAAGCAGATATGGATGAAGTCCAAGGATGGATTTTATCATTGTTAAAACCAGAGGAACGACCTACGACAAGAGCACTAAAAGCAGAATTTATTTCAATAGAGTTATTAACTAGATATTGCAAACTAATTAGACACAAATACCCTGATCACATATGTTCGAAATGTAACGGTGAAGATAACATAATTCCAGATGTCAATTTAGAGTAAAAGAAGACGATAAAGATAAGATGCAGACAAGACAAGACAAGATATGGACAAGATAAAAAAGATAAGATAAAGATGCAAATGGCAGACAAAGTGGCAGAAAAGATAAAGGAAAGTTAAAGTTTTTTGACTAATTGTGTAAAGTAACGTAACAATGTAAATTATTAGTTAGCATTATTATTGTAAGAAAGACAAGATAGTGTAAAATAGTCAGTAAGTGTAAAATTATGCATGTGCATATTAAGGACAAGTGTAAAAGTTAGGAGACAAGGTTGTAAATAAGTCTTAATAGGATAGTAGTAGATTAGAATAGGAAACTATTCATGAATAGTAGTAAATAGTAGTGGACAGATGTAAAAACGTATTAGGATATGTATTTAGAATAGTAAATTTGTATGTCTATATATAGACTCAGTCGTAAACATTGTAAAGCAGGCAACGCCTAAGGCAATAAAAATCCCTTTCAAAAAACTCTCTCAACTAAAAACTTATATTGTAAAAGATAATGGAGCAACAATCTGAAATCCAATCAGATATTTCAGATAGCATGAATAAACAAGAAGCAAAGGTATATTGTTCAAAAAATATGCAGAACTAATTTCATATATTCCTGAATATCATATATATGATTGAATAAATTTATGTTAGTTATTATGTATTAGAATTATTTGAATCATGATTTCTAGTTTATTAGCACACTGGAAACAGGGAGAAAACTTCTATACTATGCCATCCTAATGTTGAAACCGGTAGGCGAGGAAAGCCGTTTAGGGGAGTAAACAAAGTTGAGGCGCTGATAAGAAAGAATTATCCGCTAAAGTACGATGATAGTAGTAATAATGTCACGACCCGATTCCTCTAGTCATGATGACACCT
>NW_006241208.1:0-1710 GCF_000226075.1 Solanum tuberosum
AGGGTAAAGAAGACGTGGACAAAGAAATATTGACACACTCCAATTTTAGGCGACCCACAAAAATACCCTTTGAGCAATAATTTGGCAAGAATGTTTATGGAGTTATGGCCGAACTCTGGCTCCTGAGTTGCCTACATATCTCAGGTTTCATGAGAATGCCACATGTAGTTCGAGAACATGGCAAATTTTGCAAAAGAATAAAAATAAAAAATAAAAAATATTGCCCCAGTATCGAATTACGGTAATACTGAAATCTTTCGGTGGTGAGGTATGAAAAGATTAGCACGAATAGAGGAATGAGATACAGTTCTAAAGAAACTTGTATGGGAAATGCTCCGTAGCAATTTCTACTGAAGACTCATGGTAGATGAATTTTCAAAAGAATGCCTAGTGTCGAGTTACAATGAACTGAGACATGAAAGAGTTATAAGTGATGTTTAAATCTGAACTTCTGAAAATCGAGTTGAGCTGAGTTTTGAAAGTGAATCCTTGACGTAGCTAGTGATGCTTGACATTGCACTAACTTGCCCTAGTTTGCTGCTTAGAGGGAGTTCCTCGTTGTAATGCTCTGTCCTGACAAAACATGTAAAAGGGTGAAAAGTACCTGTTGCGGTTACAAAAATTATAAATTGAATAGTAATGTAAATAGTAGAGTGTAGATGTTCAAACGATTGTTGATGTTTCTTTTTGTGTTGTGAGTGTGATGTAGGTAAAGTAACTTGTAATGTAGAGGCCCTCGACTGGCGGGGCGGTTGTAATGTAAAAGCCTGTATCCGGCTGTGTAAAGCTTGTAATGTAAAGGCCCTCGACTGGCGGGGCTGTTGTAAGGTAAAAGCCTGTATTCGGCTGTGTAAATCTTGTAATGTAAAATATTATTGTTAGCGCATGATAGTGTCGCTATGCTTGCATGCCCCCGGTCGGTGGAGCCTTGATGACGTCGCTATAATGTAGTCTCCGATTGACGGAGTGTTGCTTCTTTGCTTATATACAGGCTCCGATTGGCGGAGTTCGGTCAATGTTTGCTATGTACAGCCTCCAATTGGCGGAGTTTGACGATGTTTGTTATGTACGGCCTCCAAGTGGTGGAGTTTAACGACGTTTGCTATGTACAGCCTCCGGTTGGCGGAGTCTTGACAATGTTTTGCTACAAGCTCCAGTTGGTGGAGTTATTTTGACAGAAAATTAAACATCCTATTTTCCTACGAGGGCCCTCTTTTCTTTAGTATTTGATCCAGATCTTGAGCATACCTGCAAAAAATTCAAATGAAATATTCTTAGACATAAGATGCTAGTTGAAGTACTTGGGGAAGATAAAGTAGGGAAAGAGTATTTTGGCTCATGATTGTGAGAAGTCGAATGGCGTGTCTGGTCATGCCCCAAAACTTGATGTTGTTTTCTTGATTCCCGTGTTCCTGCACTCAAAGAAAATTTTAGTTTGGGGAGGGGGTGTTGATTTGCATCGACTCGTGGACTGAAACCTCGTCACTAGAATCCTTCGACACCTTGTCAGTACCGTACATAGTTTCTTAACTTAGAGACTTTTTGGTAGGTGGATGAGTGGAAAAAAAAAAGAATGTTTTTTTTTTTTTTTTTTTTGAAAAGAATTAGCTTGTTTTTTAAGAAAATATGTATACTACGTATATTAGGTGTGTGTGTATATATATATATATATTGTAATGACATGTTCCGAAGTCCATCGAGCTTTCCATT
>NW_006241209.1:0-1709 GCF_000226075.1 Solanum tuberosum
CTTCTTCTTCTTCTTCTTCTTATTCTTCTTCTTCTCTTTCTTCTCCTTCTTCCTCTTATTCCTCTTCCTCTTCCATTGTAATAGATAAGATGGAGTATCTAAGTCATTTATAGTATAGTAATTAATAATTAATATATAATATGTAGTATTTAAGTGGAAGGTGATGGGGCCCACTTTTATATTTTATAAATATATTGGGATATTAGTAGTGATTTTATAGTATAGTAATTAATATATAATATGTAGCATTGAAGTGGAAAGGTGGTGGGGCCCACTCATATATTTTAGAAGTAATTGCAATGTTAGTCCTTGTAATTGTCATTTCTAAAAGTTAATGTACAATTCTTTTGCACGTTGTACAACTAATTTAATGCAGTCAAAAGTTAATGAACAAAATTCTATGCACGTTGTACAAGTACTTTAATGCAGTGTTAGTCCTTCTAACTCTCATTTCTAAACCATTTTTTATATCTCTCTTCTTCTTCTTCTTCTTCTTCTTCTTCTACTTCTCCTTCTTCTTCTTCTTCTCCTTCTTCTTCTTCTTCTATATATTGGATATTAGTAGTGATTTATAGTATAGTAATTAATATATAATATGTAGTATTTAAGTGGAAGGTGGTGGGGCCCACTTATATATTTTAGAAATATATTGGATATTAGTAGTGATTTATAGTATAGTAATTAATATATAATATGTAGTATTTAAGTGGAAGCTGGTGGGGCCCACTTTTATATTTTATAAATATATTGGATATTAGTAGTGATTTATAGTATAGTAATTAATATATAATATGTAGCATTGAAGTGGAAGGTGGTGGGGCCCACTTATATATTTTTAGAAGTAATTGCAATGTTAGTCCTTGTAATTGTCATTTGTAAAAGTTAATGTACAATTCTTTTTGCATGTTGTACAACTAATTTAATGCGGTCAAAAGTTAATGTACAAAATTCTATGCACGTTGTACAACTACTTTAATGCAGTGTTAGTCCTTCTAACTCTCATTTCTAAATCATTTTTTATATCTCTCTTTAATACATCCTACTTTAAGGACCTTAAAAATGCCCAAAAAAGGCTATGATGTCATGTCATATGGGAATGTGCCTATCGTGGGGCCTATAGCTCTTCTTAACAATTTCTTCCATTTAATAATTCTCCATTAATACTTACGTTACATTTAGCAATGCACTTTCCATTAGTTATATAAATTATTCTTATGAAGCGCCTATTAAATTTTTTATCAGTATTACACCCTCCGTCCACAATTGTTTGTCAGGGTAAGGTCATGCACACTCCTCAAGGAAAATTTAATAGAAGGTGTAATTTGACTAATATAACCTTATTATACCAAGAATACCAAAAGTCCACATAACCTTTCAATTGAATTACACTATCATTAAGGGTAGAATTGGAAAAAAGTGACTAATTATTTCTTGATTGTTTAAATTGACAATTAATTTTGGACATCTATTTTTAGTATACCTGCCAAACAATTGTGGACGGAGGGAGTAGTTAATTGTCATTAAATTCAATGTCACTGTAGACTTTAATGACATTAAAAAAGAATATTAATTGCCACTAAAAATGTATATTTGACGAAAATAAAGTTATTCTTGTTAATTAATTGCCATTAAAGATCATTTCTATTATAGAGAGAGTTTATTGCAATGTTAGCCCTTGTAATTGTCATTTCTAAAAGTTAATGTACAAT
>NW_006241210.1:0-1708 GCF_000226075.1 Solanum tuberosum
CGTCTAGGCCCTAGGCTTGGGTCGTGACATCAGTCTGGTCACAAGTTGAGGAATTGTTCTTTTAGACAAAGTCAAGGAGGTAATAATGGTAGAGCTCAGTCTACAACTTCAGCAACACCACCAAGTCCCCCAACTCAGCAGGGTAACTCATCTGGTTTAGGTGGTGGTCAGCATCAGAACAGATTGTATGCTCTTCTGACCCGCCAGGATCAGGAAGGTTCTCCTGATATGGTCATTGGTACGTTACGAGTCTTTAATCTCGATGTTTATGCTTTATTAGATCCAGGGGCTACTCTTTCTTTTGTTACTCCTTTCATAGCAATCAAGTTTTAGTGTTAGTCCAGAAACTCTCTCAAAATCCTTCCCAGTCACTACTCCAATCGATGACCCAGTTATAGCTAGACGAGTATTCAGAAATTGCCCTGTGACAATCTCTCAGAAAGTCACCTCAGCAGATCTTGTAGAGTTAGAAATGATAGACTTCCATGTCATTCTAGGCATGGATTGGTTACATTCCTGCTATGCCTCAGTCGATTGTAGAAATAGGATTGCTCGTTTTCATTTCCAGACGAACCATTCTTACAATGGAAGGGTAGTAGCTTAGCGCCTGGGGGTCGAATCATTTCATACCTTAAGACCATAAAGATGAACTCTAAGGGTTATCTCTAGCATCTAGTTTGGGTTAAGGATTCTAGCTCTGAAACCCCAACTCTTGAGTCAAGTCCAGTAGTCCGTGAGTTTCGAGATGTATTTCTAGAAGATCTTCCCGTAGTTCCTCCCGTAAGGGAAATCGACTTTGGAATTGATCTCCTTCTAGATACCCAGCCTATTTCGATTCCTCCTTATAGAATGGCTCCAACTGAGCTTAAGGAACTGAAAGAGCAGTTGAAAGACCTTCTATATAAGGGTTTCATCAGACCTAGTACTTTGCCATGGGGTGTGCCGGTGTTGTTTGTGAAGAAAAAAGATGGCTTACTCAGAATGTGTATTGACTATAGACAATTGAACAAGGTCACCGTAAAAAATAATTACCCCATCCCAGGATTGATGACTTGTTTGACCAACTCCAGGGTGCTAGTCATTTTTCTAAGATAGACCTCAGATCCGATTATAATCAGCTCAGAGTCAAAGATAGTGAACGGTATGGTCATTATGAATTCATAGTTATGTCTTTTGGACTAACCAATGCTCTTGCAACTTTCATGGATTTGATGAACAGAGTGTTCAAGCAGTATTTGGACTTGTTCGTTATCGTATTTATTGATGATATCCTCATTTTACTCTAGGAATGAGGAAGAACATGGGAGTCATTTGAGGGTCATTCTGCAAACTCTCAAGGATCGTCAGTTATTCACTAAGTTTAGCAAATGTGAGTTTTGGTTGCAATCTGTTGCTTTCCTTGGTCACATTGTGTTTAGCGAAGTGATCCGAGTGGATTCACAGTAAATAAAAGAAGTGAAACAATGGCCCAGACCTACCTCTCCTACAGATATCAAAAGTTTCTTAGGTCTAGCGGGTTATTACAGAAGGTTCGTTGAAGGGTTTTCATCCATAGCCTCTCCATTGACTAGGTTAACTCAAAAGAAGGTCAAGTTCCAGTGGTCCAATGATTGTGAGAAAAGTTTTGCAGAACTGAAAACTAGGTTGACTATAGCTCCTGTTTTTACTCTATTAGAGGGTTCAGATGGTTATGTGATCTATTGTGATG
>NW_006241211.1:0-1707 GCF_000226075.1 Solanum tuberosum
GGCAATGTGAGATGTAAGAAAGAGGAATGGGTAGGGACGGGGGCAATGTCAGATGTAAGAAAGAGGGAGAAGAAAGAGGAATGGGTGGGGGTGGGGAGCAACGACAGATGGAAGAAAGAGGGAGAAGGAAAGAGGGTTGGTGGACGTTTGGGAGGAGGAGATTTGACTTGTTAATGGACCATTAATTAAAGAGTTTAAATTTAAGATAATTGTTTAATATCATATTTAAGGGATTTTTGTATCTGATTAAATTTTTTAAAATATATGGTATAAATATTAAAAGAGGCCCTATTAGTATTTCTATTGGATGATGATATAGTTGATTACTACACACCAACCATACATGGTATGTTTTATTTATTAGGATTAAAATAATTATTATTTGTACTATATTTTCAATCAAAGTAGTTTTTTCATAATAGGAAGGGATTTCATTTGAGAGAAGGTGAGAAGATGAACGCCTTATTTTGTTCAGTAGAAATATTTTACAACTATATAAACTAAGAACCTACATTTGCTTGTTGAACTATATCAATTTATTATTGACATAAGATGTTGCAAGAAAAGAAAAAAATTGTATTATTACACGTGAAATCAACATGATATGAATCTCTCTATTTTAATAATAATAAAAAAAGACAAGTTTAACGACGGTTTTATGATCACTTTTGGTTTGTCGTCAAACTTATGGAAGAGATTATTCGTACCAAGTGGAAGGAATATAGTAAAAATAGCTAGTTACTACTAGTGTTAACTAATGATCTTTGTAAAATTGTATCTGTTTTTAAAATTTATGATAACATTTAATCACAAGCATTTTATTATAAAAGAACGCAGAGATATGAGATTCATTAATACGACGCGCCTTAGAATATACTGATACCTCTCTTGTTTTTTATTTATAATTTTGCTCATTTGGTAAAATTCGATATATAAATATTAATTGGAAAAGTTGATAGTTTTTACAAATAGTAAAATTTTTATATTTACAAAAAAAAAAGTATAACTTAAAAATAATCTAAATTAGATATTCAAACAAAGTTTTAATTTCAAATCAACATAAATTTAAATTATTAATTTTAAATCATTTTTGGACTCTAACAATTGCTCTGAATTTGGGGCAGTAAATATTGATTATTTATGAGCAAATGGTGCCTATAATAATGTATTTATAACAAACCATATCAAAATATGATGAGATATAAAAGATTTGGTCGACAATAATTAAATATGACAGTGTGAAAGAGGCCCTATTAGTATTTCTACTGGATGATGATATAGTTGATTACTACACTCCAACCATACATGGTATGTTTTATTTATTAGGATTAAAATAATAATTATTTATACTATATTTTCAATCAAAAAAATATTTGTATTGATGATATAGAAACATATAATCTTGATATGTGTTCCAAATTAATTATTTTGGTCCTATGTACTATACAGGTGTGCATGAGTCGTGTTGAATTTAATATTGACGGAGTTAGGTAGGGATTCGTGGGTTCAGACGAATCCAATTGTTTTAGCCTTTACTGTAGATTGTACTAGAAAATTAAATAAATATATATATGTATATTAACTTGTGAACCCCTAATAAAATTGATTGACGGTTCACTGCTAAGGAAGAGACCGTGGAAATGCTTTTCACGCTAGAGTTGTGGGTTCGAGCCCTCTCTCTTTTTTATAAGGAAATTTAGAACCCCA
>NW_006241212.1:0-677 GCF_000226075.1 Solanum tuberosum
GAATGAATTTAACAGTTCTGGAAATTTGGTTAAGTATAAGAAAAAGGTGAGTTTTTGGTCAACTTTGACCAGCCATAACTCCTATATCAGGATGAGTTAGGTGTAGTTCCAGTTATGATTGCGAAGCTTGTGGAATGATCTTTCTAACGCCGCCGAGTTTGCTCGATTCCGAGTTCGTATGCGTGAGCTATGCCCTTTGGAAGTTGCGCAGTTGGCAGGAGAATATGTAGATCTCCTATTGGATGGTTTGAAGTTGGTGAAGCAGGGTTGATAGGACCAGATTTAGTTCACCAGGCTTTGGAGAAGGTGAAAGTGATTCAAGAGAGGTCAAAAACGGCACAGAGTCTCCAAGAATCCTAAACTGATGTTAGGAGAATGGCGTTAGAGTTCGATGTAGATGACTGGGTATATTTGAAAGTTTCACCCACGAAGGGGGTTATGAGGTTTGGTAAGAAGTGAAAACTCAGTCCCCGGTATATTGGACCTTATCGCATAGTCAAAAGGGTTGGCAATGTGGCTTATGAATTGGAGCTACCACAGGATTTAGCCATGGTTCATCCGGTATTTCACATCTCCATGTTATAGGCGATCCTTCATTGATCCTACCAACTGAAAGTATTAGGATCAAAGATAGCTTATTTTATGAGGAGGTTCCGGTTCAGATTTTCGACTGCCAA
>NW_006241212.1:777-1707 GCF_000226075.1 Solanum tuberosum
TCTTAGTGCTCTTTGAATTATAGTGAGCATGTTGTTGGTGTTGTTACTGTTGTTGCATCATTACTTGTTGGGTGTTCGAGTGATGTTACACCCTTTGCCTTTTAAGAGTAATCTCATTCGAGGACGAATGTTCCCAATGGGGATATATTGTGACATCTTGCAAGTTGATAACTAAGAAGAAGCTTAAAAAGTGGAAATCTTCATTTTTGGAAATAATTTAACAGTTCTGGAAATTTGGTTAAGTAGGGGAAAAAGGCGAGTTTTTGGTCAACTTTGACCAGCCATAACTCCTATATCAGGATGAGTTAGGTGTAGTTCCAGTTATGATTGCGAAGCTTGTGGAATGATCTTTCCAACGTCGCCGAGTTTGCTCGATTCCGTGTTCGTATGCGTGAGCTATGCCCTTTGGAAGTGGCGCAGTTGGCAGGAGAATATGTAGATCTCTTATTGGATGGTTTGAAGTTGGTGAAGCAGGGTTGATAGGACCAGATTTAGTTCACCAAGCTTTGGTGAAGGTGAAAGTGATTCAAGAGATGTTGAAAACGGCACAGAGTCAACAGATATCCTACACTGATGTTAGGAGAATGGAATTAGAGTTCGAAGTAGATGACTGGGTATATTTGAAAGTTTCACCCACGAAGGAGGTTATGAGGTTTGGTAAGAAGTGGAAACTCAGTCCCCGGTATATTGGACCTTATCGCATAGCCAAAAAGGTTGGCAAAGTGGCTTATGAATTGGAGCTACCACAGGATTTAGCAGTGGTTCATCCGGTATTTCACATCTCCATGTTATAGGAGATCCTTAATTGATCCTACCAACTGAAAGTATTAGGATCAAGGATAGCTTATCTTATGAGGAGGTTCCGGTTCAGATTTTCCACTACCAAGTTCGTAGGTTGAGAACGAAAGAGGTAGCCTTATTCAAGGTCCT
>NW_006241213.1:0-1707 GCF_000226075.1 Solanum tuberosum
TATATTATAATTATAATATATATTAATATTATATTAATTATTAAATAATAAATATTAGTATATGCACAATTGAATTAGGTCACTGGATAACCCACATTTCACTTTTAACTTGAGTTTTCATTCTTCTTCGGTGCCGCTTTCACTGACCCACTTTCCCACTTCCACTTCCAGCATCGTCGCGTCGACCAACGACCGGCCGACTAGCAGCCGACCAGCAGAAGTGGCCAGCCGACTAGCAGCAGCACTCTAGCAGGTAGTGCGGAATCTTAGTACAACAGGTAGAGAAGAAGAATCTGAAACCAACTCTCTTTCCATTGATAACAAGCACCGTTTTGTTAGTGATGCTTATTCATGATCGACTACCCTCCTGTAACAAAAAACTGAACTGACAAAAACCGAACCAAAATAACATAATTGAACTGAAATAATAAAAATCGAACCAAACCCAAATAATTCGGTTCGGTGTTCGATACACGTGGTACAAGAATCGAAAACCAAAAAAAATGAAACCGAACCGAATTACCGAATGCCCAGCCCTAGAGAAATCCATGGAAGTTTTATGGATGATTTTTCCATTGTTGGAAACTTGTTTGAAGAATGGTTGAACCATTTGGGGAAAGTCATGCAACGATGTGTTGAATCAAATTTAGACCTCTATTAGGAAAAGTGTAATTTTATGGTGAAGGAAGGGATAGTCCTTGGGCATAAGATATCAAATAAAGGGATCGAGGTTGACCAAGCTACGATCGATGTTATTGCCAAGTTGCCTCCAATTTTGGTGAAAGGTGTAAGGAGTTTCCTGGGCCATCGGGATTCTATCGGCGATTCATAAAGGGTTTCTCTAAGGTGGTTGTTCCTTTATGTCGATTGCTTGAAAAAGAAAGTGTGTTTGATTTTGATGCACACTGTAACAAAGCATTTGTGAGCTTGAAAAAGAAAGTGTGTTTAATTGTGTTCTTGATTTACTTGAGGACAAATAAAAGTTTAAAGTGGGGGTGTTGATGACTTGTAGATTTCCACTCACTTGAGGCATTTTTAGTTCAACAAATAGTGTCCTCAATACCTATTTATTTCCTTATCTAATGACATGTCCATATTTTGCAGCTACGAAGGCTAAAGGACAGGGCAAGGATGAATTTAGGAAAAAGAGGCCAAAACCACCAAAAGGAGTGTAACTCCCATCTGAAGATTGCCTAACATAAAGGGTGGATCGCTCAACAAGGCAAACCTCACCGAAAGTGACAATGTTCGATGATAAAACATCTAGGCGATTGGTGAAAAAAGAATGCATTATTGATGTGTCTGTTTACATCCCTGCTTTATTCAAATAGGGCTAAACGTCGTGGTGACTGAAAAAATAAAAATTAATTAAATTTTAAAAGAATTTTAAGAAAAAAACAATTTTAAGGAATCGAACACCTAATTTAAGGCAAAACTAGGAAACCAATTTATTAATTAACTAAAAGAATGTCTACGAAACCAATAAATTCTAGGTAAGGGTTCAAGTTATTCCGAAGGGAATGGGTTAGGCATCCTTCGAAATCCTCAATTGTGGCAAAACAATAATATCAAAAAGGGCCTAAGTTTGCCTAACATCGATAATATATACAATAGTGAATAAAAAATATAATTCGTATTCCATTCGATTAGTTTCAATGGGAAGCAACTCCGGGGTACCTATAAAGACACTTAGTAAAAGTGTTAGTA
>NW_006241214.1:0-1706 GCF_000226075.1 Solanum tuberosum
TATTCCTTGAGTTGAGTAAGTTTGAAAAGAGGTAAGTCTGTTTCCTTTTTATCAAGTCCAAGCTTATGTTTATGTTTTATAATTTCCCTTACATGCTCGTACATTCCAAGTACTAAGCAATTTGGCCAGCATCCTTTCATGATGCAGATACAGGTATTCAAGGTCATCAACAGGAGCTTCGTTGATACAACATGGAGTTCGAGTTAGCTATGGTGAGCCTCTTTGCTTCCGGGGGTTCCACTTTTACTTTTAGTTATATCAATTGTTAGGAGGTTGTGGATCTTGTCCCGACTTCCATCTTTGTCAGTTAGAGGCTTCATATATAGACAATATAGTTTTAGAAGTTTGTTTAATTATTTTGTTAAATGTTTTAAAGACTTAAGTTACCCATTTTGGGGTGAGTTGAATATATTATATTATTCAGAGTTTTTATTTTGAGTTAAAGCTTGTATTTTAAGTTTTTCATGAGTTTTTTATTCAGTTTTAAGCTTTGTATGCTTGAGTTAGTCTTCCGTTTGTAGTTAGCCAGGATGAGGGTTCGCTTGGGGACCAGCAATGGTTCTTGAGTGTCGGCCACATCCAGGGTGTAGACTCGGATCGGGAAAAACTTGGTATCAGAGCACAGAGTTCAAGTGTCTTAATGTGTCTATGAAGTCGTGTCAGTAGGGTCTTGTTTATGGTTGTGAGAGTCCCACTTCTATAAACGAGGGACTACTGACATTTAAGGAAAGTTTCCCTTCTTTTATACTCTTAATCGTGCAATGGAGCTATGTCATATAGACGTATTCTAACTCATGCGTTATCATATTCATTCAACTACCCCTCATACTAGAGGTGGTTGAAAAACAAAGTCAGTCCTTTATCAAATGAGTTACTCTTAGCAAAATCTTGAGAAAGTCATGAGACTCCAGAGGGGCTTGAGAGAAGCCCATGAGTGAGTTAAGTGTTGAGTTTCAGAGTAATGCCTTCATATGAATTGTTCATTTGATTTCCAAGATAGCCTTCGAGCTAAGTTTTTGAGCACTAATCTCAAATCACAGAAAGAAGTATGTTTTTTTTAAAACATAAAGAGCTAGTATATTTTGGGAGTAGTATTGAGCACTGATATGGGGGAGGGTTCAGAAAACCCCGAGCCGCCATAAACCATGTAGCCATCATGGGTAGAAAAAGGGTCATACTTTTTAGATGAATCCTTTTCGCATAGACTAGTGGATCCACTTAGTAGTTCAGGTCCTATGCCCTTGTCAAGGTATAGGATGTGCTGGCAGCGTGAGGTAGATCGATGTATCATCACTATAGCTCTTATGTGATGGTTGTCGGTTAGAGAAACTCCCACAGAAGTTATTGTATTTTTATATACATAGTTATTTGTATTTTACATACATTTCAGAGTTATGTTGTATCCTTGCATACACACAGAGTTGACAACATGTTTTTAAACAGTTTGTTTCTTTATATTGCACTTGTTTTAAATTGCTTTATATTGAATTGAGTTCAGTCATATTGAGTTGAGTACCTAGAATCGAATATCATATCTTTGAGTTGAGTATCTTATCCTTGAGTACTTCTGAGTTGAGTAAGTTGAGTAGTTTTGAGTATTCCTTGAGTTGAGTAAGTTTGAAAAGAGGTAAGTATGTTTCCTTTATATCAAGTTTCAAGCTTAAGTTTAAGCTTTAGAATTCATCTTACATGCTCGTACATTCCAC
>NW_006241215.1:0-1706 GCF_000226075.1 Solanum tuberosum
GGTATAGAAAAACTCTATTTCACAGTCCATACCTAATCTGAACTTATAAATACCTATAATTACCAATTAGAAATAACATACATAATTTATTAAATCATCACAAACACCCAAAAAAACATTGGTCAAATACCTACTTGCAATTAATGTATGCCTATCTAGAAAGCAAACAAATGTATACTACCATATCGTTGAACTTATAAACACCTATAATTACCCATTAGAACTAACATACATAATTAATTAAATCATCACAAAAAGCTACAAAAAATTTTGGTAAAAAATGTACAAGCAATCAATGTGTGCCATTCTCGAAGGCAAACAATGTACACTACCATATCGTTTAGTACGTAATAAATTAGGTGAGCCATGACAGACGAAATTGTAGGTCAATGAGTTTTCTTTCAAATAAGAAACTTCAAATGTTCAGAATTTTTGTTTTAGATGTTCGTTTCGGATATAAAAAAAACTCTATTTCACTTTCCATACCTCATTTGAACTTATAAATACCTATAATTACCCATTAGAACTAACACATAAAATTTATTAAATCATCACAAACATTCACAAAAAAATTTGGTCGTAAAACAAATGCAATCAATGTGTACCTCTGTAAAAGGAAAAAAATGTATCTTACCATATCGTTTAGTACGTAATGAATTAGGTGATCCATGATAGATGAAATTGTAGGACAATTAGTTTTCTTTCAAATACCACCAAATTAGTATCATTCATTGTTTAAAGTAAAGCATTATGACCATTTTACCAGACACTAGTGTAGTTATAAATAAGAGAAACTTTGAACGTTTATAATTTTGGCTTTAGATTTTCGTTTGAGGTATAAAAAAACTCTATCTCAGGGTCCATACATCATTTGAACTTATAAATACCTATAATTACCCATTAGAACTAACACATAAAATTTATTAAATCATCACAAACATTCACAAAAAAATTTGGTCGTAAAATAAATGCAATCAATTTGTACCTCTGTAAAAGGAAAAAAAATGTATCTTACTATATCGTTTAGTACGTAATGAATTTGGTTAGCCATGATAGGTGAAATTGTAGGTCAATGATTTTTCTTTCCAATTCCACAAATTTTGTATCATTTAATGTTTAAAGTAAAGCATTATGACATTTTAATAGAGACTAGTATAGTTTTAAATTAGAGAACTTCGAACGTTCATAATTTTGATTGTAGATATTCGTTACGGGCGTAGAAAAACTCTATTTAACGGTTCATACCTCATTAGAACTTATAAATATATGTAATTACCCATGAGAAATAACACACATAATTTATTAAATCATTACAAATACCCTCAAAAAAGCTTGATCATAAAACTACATGCAATCAATGTGTGCCTCTCTAGAAGGCAAACAATGTATACTACCATATCGTTTAGTACGTAATGAATTTGGTGAGCCGTGATAGATGAAATTGTAGGTCAATGAGTTTTCTTTCAAATTCCCCCAATTTGATATCATTTAATGTTTAAAGTAAAGCATTATGATTATTTTACCAGAGAATAGTGTAGTTGTCAAAAAGAAAAATTCGAACGTTAATAATTTTTTCTTTAAATGTTCTTTTCGGGTAGAGAAAAACTCTATTTCACGATCCATACCTCATTTGAACTTATAAATATCTATAATTACCCATTAGAATTAACACACATAATTTATTAAATCATCTCAAACACCCACAA
>NW_006241216.1:0-1704 GCF_000226075.1 Solanum tuberosum
TGTATTAGACCTCTTCGAGGTCAAGTACGCCGGTTACAACTAGGGGGTGCTCCCGGGTAGTGACAAACATGGTATCAGAGCATAAGTTTCCGGGATGGTCTTAGGTTGTCTCAAAACCACATCTAGTAGAGTCTTGTTCATAATGTGAAGCGCGCCACATTATGAATAGGAAGCTATTGGGTGCTAAGAAAGTTTCACTTCTTCATTCTTTTAGTCGTGCCATGGAGTTTCTCTTTATAATGTCTTCCCTTGTTCCGTATGTGATGGTCATTTGGATGTTACCTTTGAGGAAGTTTTAATGTTGCAAGGGTTGAGGGAGAGAGAATGTTGGTTGTGATGCCAACTAGGACTTGGTGACTTAGTAAGTGTGAGGTGAAATATTTTGGTGATGACTTTAGTATGAATGGGATTCCTTTGGTTATGCGTGTTGTTGATAGTATCCGGCTTAGTCATGAGGAAGTTTTGTGATGTGTTGAAGGAATTTGTGAAATGTGTGGTGATTTAGAAATGTTAGGTGTAATGATTATAAAAGCCTAGTGTTGTTTTGATCTGACCTTGGGATGGAAGGAGGTGAATTTGAAAGAACTAGTAAGAGTTTCTCCTAATTGGGGGAAATATGTGGTTAGATGATAAGGTCTTTAAGTGTGGTTGATGTTTATGAGTTAGGCTTGAAGGATGTTTTCATTACAAGAGATTTAGTGAATTAAAGAGTTGGGTAAAAAATGGTTTTGGTAAGATTGATGGTATCTTCATTAAGATTTTTTATGAGATGTTAAAGTTGACTTTAGTTGGGTTTACCCTTAAGTGGGGATGGTATGTTGAGTAGTGAAGTTGTTGAGAAGTTATGATTTTCTTACCTACTTCTATATGTGCTTACTCAAGCCTAAAACAAAGAGTTCCCAGAAGCTTGGGTTATGTTTTGGAGTCTTGTGTGAAAAAGAGTTTTCAATGGTTTCCCTATGTCATGCATGTTTTAAATGAATTCTTATTAAATGAGAAAATGAGTTTTCATAAATTTATGTTCCTCATGTTGATGTGCATCTATAATGATTTGCCTAAATATTGCATGAGTTGACTTATGAGCATGTTTTAAAAAGTGTTTTGATGATGTTTCTAAAGTGCTTCTATGAGAAAGTTGCATAATGTGCATTTAGCATAAGTTGTCTATTTGCTTTATGAGGTGGTAATGTGAGCATGCTTACTTGAGTTTTGGAGAAGGTTGCATGATGTGCTTTAATGAGAAAATTGCATATTGTGTCCTTTGATGTTATGATGAGCATGAGATGATTTGGAGAAGGAAGTACCTCCAATGAAATGAAATGAGAATGAGAAATAGAGAAAAGGTAAGATGATGCATAAGGAGTTAGTAGATGTTGTGCCTACTTTCTTGAATTGCATGAAGTTGTGTGGGACTTTCTATGTGGAGTTGATGTTCCTCCTTATTATGTGTATTGATTATATGGTTGTATGCATGTTGATGGGCTGTTTACTTGAGTCGTTACCCCTTATGTGTGTAAAGTGTCATTCGAGGACAAATGTTCCTAAGTGGGGGATAATGTAACGACTCGGAAAAATGATAGGTTAAACAATAGCCTATGACTTTGTGTTGACTTTATAATGAGGTTTTATGAGGGGTTTATATGTAATTTCGTTTTAATTATGTAACTCCGACAATTTAAAATGAAGAAGAAGAAGCTTGAAATT
>NW_006241217.1:0-1704 GCF_000226075.1 Solanum tuberosum
CACTCGGAGACCATTGCTGGCCCCCAAGCGAACCCTTTGCCTGGCCTTCTGAACTCAGCGGAAACCTGACTCAACAGAATAACTCAATGCCATGCAAAGACATAAACAACTTAACTGATAAAAATATGGCCCAAAGGGCAAATCGAGTCTCAAAATAGAATATTTACATATACATTGTCCCTCGTTTGACTTGGATTGATGAAAGAGATCCGAGGCAAATGAAATTGACAAATCCAATTTTGACCGACTACATCTTCATCTTTTGAAAAAGGGATTTGGTACAGGCTTTTAGGAATTCTAGTGAAACCCCGAAAATGGGTTTCCTATCTATCTCAAACTATATGAGAATTCAGGCCACCTGTAGTTCGATACGCTTGATTTGACGCATGATTTTGAAAGAATTCAAAAGTTATTCCGATATCGAATTATGAAGAGACCGAAACACTTGGGAATAAGATTTAAGGGAGAATGTTGGAACGCAGCCGAGTTTTCAACATTGATCCCGCCTACATATCAGGCTGCTTGTAGTTCGACTCAATCGGTTGAAAAGGAAAATCTCTTATGCCAAGATTACCTTTGGTTCTGGAAAAACGACAAAGCAAGTCGAGTATGAAAAGGAGGCTTGCACCCTCTTAGTCATGAATGTGGTGCACTTCACACCCATAAGTAAGAACTTATACGGACATAATTTCCAAAACTCTTGGTGCATTGTCACTCGGATTTGAAAGCTACTTCCGGTAGAGACCAAACATTTCCGGATGCGAAATTGAAACCATGAAACCTAAAAAAGAACCCACATGCCTTCTAATAGGGGTGCGGTTTGATTGTGGTGGAAGTCGCTCCTCTGCTCGCGTCCTAAGAGTTTGGCATTTCTCTTTGGACTATGTCCCAGTTCGCTGCTAAGAAAAGTTCCACGTTGTGTTGCATCCTAATTGATGTCGTCCGCACCTGTGGTTTGTTTTGGAGATTCATCCTTTCGGATGCTCTCGACAAAGACTGAGATAAAACTCATTAGCATAAAAATGCAATTCAAATGGGAGACAACGTCTTTTACCGTGTTGACACTTAATCGTTCCCCTTGAACATTTGACGTCAACTCTATCGGGTTTGACGTGAAGCAAATAAAGCTTGTGTCTCATATTTGCTATATAATCTTCAATGTACTCTTCATTTTATGTCAAAGTAATAAAACTAGGCTGATGTAATATGTTGATAATTCTCTTGATGTCATTTTGCAAAGACAATAATGCAGTCGATGTTGATCTTCTTGTGATGGGTAAATCTTTCTCTCGCGATGTATGAATCTCTTTTCGCGATGCATGAATCTTCTCTTGCAATGCATGACTTCTCTGTGAGGCGTGACTTCTTTCTCCTGCTATGCATGACTTCTTTCTCTTGTAATGCATGGTTTCTTTTGTCTTGCTATGCATAAATCCCTTCTCGCGATGCATGATTTCTTTTCCGCGATGCATGAATTTGTTTTTTGCTATGCATGAATCTCTTTCCCGCGATGCATGACGTTTTCTCTTGCTATGCGTGATTATTTTTCCTCTTGCAATGCATGAATCTCTTTTCTCGCGATGCATGAATCTTTTTCCCGCGATGCATGAGTTTTCTCTTGCAATGCATGAATCTTTGCAATGCATGAATCTTTTCCTTTTGCAATGCATGAGTCTTTTTTCTCGCGATGCATGAATCTCTTCT
>NW_006241218.1:0-1701 GCF_000226075.1 Solanum tuberosum
ATAAATAAGGTTTATCAGGAGTGATTCTTACCCAAAAATTCATATCCGAAGGAATCGCCTCCTTTCCGCGTATTTGTGCTCCCCACTGTAGAAATCTATATGGATTTATGACTCAAACGTAGTTACCTCATTTTATTACTAATTTATTCTTTTCATATGGGTAAGTGGTATAGGGTATTTAATAAAATATGAGTTTGGCCCATTAACCACTTACTAAAATTAACTATTTAAAATTTACCTCCTAATTAAATAACCATAGTTAAACGAGTAATTCAAAATTTTCTAACCAACTTCACAAACTAATCCAAAATAACGGATAACTATCGAGAAGGTTAAAACAAAAAAATTAGAAAATTTCCAAAAATGACTTGTCGGGTCATTACATTTCTAGGCAATGAAGTTTATCAAGAATTACTTGCGGAGTCAAAGGATTGATTATTTTTTTAGTGGTTGTTTGGGGCCTTTAGTAGAAAAAGATATATTTGATAGTAATTCTAATGATGCTATTATTAAGACATTTCAAGATATGAAACCTCGTAGAGTACCATTGTAATGATGTAGGTAGTTGCATTTTCAATTGTAAAATTATATTTTGATAGGCTTCACTATGTTTTCTTATACATTCTACGATGTGATGACTTTTGTTAGTCTATTTGAATCAAAATTAATATTATTATTATTATTTTGGTCATTTCCAATTTCATTATTGAAACATCCAAGACTCTCCTTTGGTGATTTCCAATTTCATTATTGAAACATCCAAGACTCTCCTCATGTTTGCATTCTCCATTTATATTTAATCTAGTTAAGCTTTTAGATATATGTGCTCTAAATTAAGTATTTTTTATCCGGCATATTTATATCTGATTCGATCCATTTATTTATGGATATTATTTGCATGATTAAGTTTTTTGAACCCCTTGATGAAAATTTTATCTCCGCATCACTGTTTATAAGATTTAAAAATTTAAGGACAAAAATAGACTTTGTGAGATAATTGAAAAATACAATATACTTCTTTTACTATCGAATTTTCAAATTTAGAAAAAAAATAATCGAGAGTCATAGATATATAATACGTGCAATAAGAAATTAACCCCCTTTTGCTAAGATAAAGGGAAGAAAATAATTGTTTCATCTCAGCTAGATGGATATATTTTGTCAAGTAAGATAAAGAAAAATAAAGAAAAAAATCCCCTGATACTTTTGATGCAACCACAAAAGAAATGAAGGCAACTAAAGAATTAATATTCAATAACTATAAAAATTTGACAAAAAAAATTCAAGAAATGAAAACTAGGAGTAATATCAAGAAATCAAAGGATTAGTTTTTAGTACATGTTTGTATCTAACAATATTTTCAAGGTATCAAATATCATTTCTCATCATCTCCGTAAAATAAGGATAATGATAAACTTTTGTACAAGAAATCAATTATTTTAAAAACAAATTGAAATTATTCTTTTAGCTAAATCATAATTGAATTATTTACATAATATATCAATATTATTATATTCCAAAGAAAAATTCAACTTCAAGAAAGAGTTAGAGAAACAGAAAGTAATAGTTACTTTTTCTATCTTATTGCAGCGGAAGTTTTAGCAAGGGGTTTAAACAAACTTCACGAGGATTCAACGTTCAAGGGGTTTGGCATGCCTAAATGGAGTCCACCAATAAATCATCTATCTTATGCGGATGATA
>NW_006241219.1:0-1700 GCF_000226075.1 Solanum tuberosum
TCGAAATGGACCAAATGTTATTTTATCCACATATGGTTAAAAAAAATTAAAAAAATAAATGCCATTAAACATTTTCTTTGATAAATAAAATTTAAGCTGACCTCAAGGATATATATTTAGAAAAATAATATAGAAATAATTATAGTTGTATTACATTATTTAAATAAAGAAATAACTTATATTAGATAAAATTATTATTTAATTTTAAAGTACTAAATATTATAAATTTATAAATAGTTCAAATAAAAAATGATTTCATAAACAAACTTGAATGATTTCAAAGTCCCAAATATTATTAAAATAACTTAAAATTACAATTTATCAAACGTGAAAGCTTATTACCAAACTACACTAGGTGAATTTCTGAAAATTCGTTCTGTATCAGTGATACAATAGTTTCTGAAGTCCGTTCTATATCATTGCTACAATAATTCATTTTATATTAGTGATACAATAATTTTTGAAATTCATTCTATATTAATGTTACAATAATTCGCTTTATATCTGTAATACAATAATATATACAAAACGAATTGTTGTATCAGATTGAATTGTTGTATTGAGAAAAATCAACCTTGAAAATAAGGGCAACAATCAAATTTCTAGCAGCCTCATGAATTGACTACAATGAACTAAATTGCTTGTCTAATTTTTATTCTTCCAAGTCCAATGAATAACTTGTTGATAAAGATATATAACAAACATAATGGAGAAAAAATAGTAATAATAACAAATAATATGATAATCAAAAGAAAAAAAAAACAGATAATAATAAAATTGAATAATAAGGTAGTAGGAGAATAATATTAGTAATAAATTAATGATACGAGGAACTATATAATGCTTGACTATCTACTAGCCTTCTATCATAATCCTCGACGTAATGCATTTAGATATGATATATTCTAACAAGTATCATGATTAAAAATCTAAGTGAGAGATTGTTGGGATATATATACTATTAACCATGCATGTGTTTTATATAATATTTATTATAGAATAATTGTTTATTCAATTTTAATAAAGATTTAATATATCATGTATTCGTCGCTGTGTCCTTTACTTACATAGCAGATGATTTAGCCCGTTTGGATTGACTTAAAAAAATAGCTTTAAGTCAAAAATAAAAAGTCAAACTAAAATGACTTTTAAGTCAAAAAATAAAAGTAAGGGAAGACCTACTTTTGGTTTTTGACTTATTTTAAGTCGTTTTAAACTTATTTTAAGTCATTTTTTACCTTGCCAAACACTTCCTAACTTATTTGAAGTTATTTTTATATTTATCAAACACTTCCCGAAGTAAAAAATTGACTTAAATGTAGGTTTGACCAACTTTTAAGCCAATCCAAACACCCTCTTAGTGTATAGAGTGTAGCTTATACACAAAAGATTAAAGGGATCATCGATTCTTATTAGTATAAATATTATGTTTACAATCTAAAATGGAAATTGAACAAGTCAACGTTATGATTGTAGCATAAGATTAAATATAATTTATCTTAATTATGGGAGCGGTGTAGTTCTAACTTCTTGTGCTAATACATTTTGTATGTACTGAACTGACCAAATAGAGATAAAATATTTTATACGGCTTGATAAAATACATTTCCTAGTCTATTAAATGAACTTATACTCTTAATCTTGAAATAATTATTTTAGCTATTTATATTGTTTATTGTTTTGATTTACTAATAGGTGAG
>NW_006241220.1:0-1698 GCF_000226075.1 Solanum tuberosum
TCTTGTATATTCTTCTGAAGATACTTTATATAATTCACAGCTGCATGCATATGATCTGATGCTGAACGTTTACCCTATATTTACAACAAAAATTCACATCATATTATAATTTAAAAATAAAAATGTTCATGGTCTGTGCACGGACAAGGTAAAAAATATTTATACAGTCAAGTCATTTAGAAGGTAATTGCAAATAATTTTAGTAGTAAGCATTGATAAAAAATGATAAATAACATGCTAAATTATACTGATAATGTAAAAATTTATATTATCAATGCAAAAGTTCTTTTAATTTTTTCCTCAATAAAACCCTTCCACAATTATAGAAAGAAAGACATATAGAGAAACTAAAATTAATATATAACACAAGCTGATATATATACTTAATCTTGGAAACCTTTTTTTTTCTTTTCTCAATGATCATATATTCAACATTTTTTTTCAAAAAAATAAATATTATAAGGAAAAGGGGAGAGGAAAATGAAAGTATGTCTAGTATTCCAAAATAAATTTTAACTTTTACTTGTCACTTTAACATATCAAGTAAAAACATTTTTTTTTACCTTAATATTAATTAACTATTCCCAAATCATTTCTCGAGACCAAAGAGTATACATCAATTAATATGAATTTTATCATAAAATACCTATATTAATCATTGTTTCTTAAGGAACGTAACGTCAAAGTCTAAAGTGGATAAGTAAACGTGAATAGGGAAGGAGTAGTTATCTCACCTTGATGAACTCAATGGGAATTAGAGATCTTAGAGAAGTAACACGATTTGCCATTTCTTGTCTTCTATGCCTTTCAATATTTCTATGCACAACTTTCTTGAGCTTATTTGATTCATCATGACTTCTTAACCCCTCCTTAGTCCTATCAAGATTAGTACTTTCAGTATTAACTGAAGATTTATATAGTCGATCACAACTTGTCTGGAGTTGATTAGGCGTAATAATTGATGTACTACTTCTGTTGACTGAAGATTTATACAGCCGATCACAACTTGTCTGGAACTGAGGCGTAATTGTACTTTTCGTACTGAATAAAGATTTACATAAACAATCACTACTTGTTTGGAGTTGAGGCGTAATAATTGAAGTATTTGTGCTGACGGTTGAAGATTTATATAGCTGATCACAACTTGTTTGGAATTGAGACGTAATAACTGACGAACCAACATGATCCTTTATGAGATCTTGATTATCTTGTTGGGAAAATCCATTTAATTGGAAATTAGGAATCTGAATCTGAAGTAGGTGGTGGTGATGATCAACATGATCTTCACTAATATTTTGTTTGTTATTAGTGAAGATCTCCCAAAGATAATTATTGTCCATTGAACTAATTATGCTCTAATGGATATATTTTGAGATCTTCTTTTTGGTATTTTAATTGAAAGATGATAAAGAAGAAGATACGTTAGTTAGGGTTTTGAGATCTCCCTAATATCTTCATAAACAAGAAGATATATAATACACTAATTGTTTATTATATTTTTTAATTAATGGTACCTATTCATATCTACGCTTCTGGACAAAGAAAATATTTCCTCTTTATGGCTATTATTGACATTAATCAAAATCTCCATACCATCTTCACATTTATTCAATGTGACAATTATTATTTTGCTGAAAAGTATGAATAATTGTTGAACTTTTGTTTTGATCATCCAATGAAATAATATTTTTTCTTGTA
>NW_006241221.1:0-1698 GCF_000226075.1 Solanum tuberosum
GAACAAAGTAAAAATGGAGATCCTTTCATTCACACTTTAATTTTTTCTCAAAGCAATCAAATGAATATTTTGAAATTTAATCTCATGAATCATTATATTCTTTCATAATTAAGTTTTATCTTGTGTCACAATTGATAAATGTCAAACGGATGCTTAATAAATATTCAAGTGGATACTATGTCCTCCATAAAGTATGAGTACATTACTACTAATTTGGTCATAGATTGTATCATTTTTTTCATTTTCCCTAAACTTTGTGCTTATTAAACTTAATAATAACCATTTTACATATTTTATGTTCAATAATGAGTAACCTTATTATTTAGTATTCATATTTTAATACATCGTCTTAATATTGAATAGTCTATAAAGAGATTGCTAATGCACATCTTATCAGTCAAATATACATTCAGATTTAGACATCTTCTATATACTCTTAAAACAAATATGAGGCCTTAGCCTTATTAGAGAAATTCTCAAACTACTATTATCATTATTACTATTACTTGAATGCATTTAACATATTTTTTACTTCTACTTTTATTTGTATGACTATGGCGTGATTAATTTAGCTAAAATGGAGAAATGAGGATTCATATTGATTTAGCTTTAGAAAGAAAATCCTTCTCTTTCTTCCATTAGACAACTAACATTAAGAAAGTTGTTTCCAAATGAATAAAAAATATTTACATATGTTAATGCTTAAATCTCTAAAAATAAAAACTCCGTTCATACATTATAGCCATTAATTTTATAATAGTGAATAATACCGTATGGACAAAAGTTGTCTTGAAAGAACTATCATATTTTGGCATGAATGTAGGACATAACTAAAAAACAGCAAAATTAGAAAATATAATTTAGACTTATATTTATCTATATGAAATATTCAAATATTGATGTTGTGATGCAATCCTTATGTCCTAGCTCTAGAGAAGAATATTTTTCTTTCTTTCATAACACAATTAACATTAACAAGTTGTTCAAGAATCCATCAAAAGATTTTTGTACACATCTCAAAAGGACAAAAACTAACACCTTATAATTGGAGGAACTTTTAAAAAGCTTACCTCAACAACATCATCTTTTGATTCTTGAGGTGCGAAAAAAGACATGGGAACTTCCCTTAATGTTGCATCTTCATCACCAACTTCATTCTTCTTATTCATATCCAAGTAAAAAATATGAAAAAAAATAGTTAGATCTTTTGTAAAATGAAAACTTGTATGAAGTGATGGACAAGGCTTTCAAAAAAGATGTAAATAGCTCACTTACTATATTTCATGTAATATTTTAAGAACTTGATCAAAGTTCTACAATACCCAAATAAAAAATATTTGTCCATCGATATTATACATTATGTAACAAGATCAATGATGTTTGTGGTCTTGCATCTTTTAAATTTCACTAAATTCATTGAATGTGTTACAAAAAAAAATTCATCCTAAATCCAAATCTTTTTCTAAGAAAGTTATATTTTTGGGTAAAATCAATTTTAAAAGCTTCTTTTTATAATGAAATTGTTAAAAGTTATCACAACATCTATCACATACTAAATTAATCCTCACCACAGTAGCAATTATTTCTCTTTTAATTTGGCCAAATCTAAGAGGATTGACCTCCTCTATTCTGACCTAAATTTACTAAAACTTGAATCCTTACAATGGAAAAATGGAAAGAAATGGCTAGATAAAGAGG
>NW_006241222.1:0-1698 GCF_000226075.1 Solanum tuberosum
CTATAATTACCCATTAGAACTAACACACATATTTTATCAAATCATCACAAACATCCACAAAAAAATTTGGTCAAAACACTATGTCTAACCAATGTGTGCCTCTCTAGAAGACAAACAATGTATACTACCACATTGTTTAGTACGTACCAAATTAGGTGAGCAATGATAGATGAAATTGTAGGTCAATGAGTTTTCTTTAAATTCCACCAATTTTGTATCATTTAATGTTTAAAGTAAAGCATTATGACCATTTTAGCAGAGACTAGTGTAGTTGTAAATAATAGACACTTCGAAAGTTCATAATTTGAGGTTTAGATACTCGCTTCAGGTATAGAAAAACTCTATTACACAACAATATAATCCCAAAAGAAATGGCTAGGGAAAAGACCAAAATGCCCTTAAATTTCCGGACGGATTCCCTGCCAACTGCCCAACTTTCAAAAGGGCATAACTCGCTCATACGAACTCGGAATTGAGCAAACTCGGTGGCGTTGGAAAGATCGTTCCAAGGGCTATGCAACCATAACTGTAAATATTTCTAACTCATCATGAGCTAGAAGTTACGACCGATCAAATTTGGCCAAAAACTCACATTTTCCATACTTAGCCAAAATTTTCCAGATTTTTCAAATCCTTTCCAAAAATGAAAATTTTCAAATTCTATGCCTCTTCTTAGTTACTTCAATTTGCCGGATGTTACACGTTCATAATTTTGGCTTTAGATGTTCGTTTCGGGTATAGAAAAACTCTATTTTACGGTCCATACATCAATTGAACGTATAAATACCTATAATTACCCATTAGAACTAACATACATAATTTATTAAATCATCACAAACACCAACAAAATTTTTGGACAAAAAACTACACGCAATCAATGTGTGCCTCCCTAAAAGGCAATCAATGTATACTACCATATCCTTTAGTACATAATGAATTAGGTGAGCCATGATAGATGAAATTGTAGGTCCATGAGTTTTCTTTAAAATTCCACCAATTTTTTATCATTTAATGTTTAAAGTAGAGCATTATGACCATTTTACCAGAGACTAGTGTAAGTTGTAAATAAGAGAAACTTCGAACATTCCTAATTTTAGCTTTAGATGTTCATTTCGAGAATAGAAAAACTCTATTACACCTTTCATACCTCATTTGAACTTATAAATATATATAATTACCCATTAGAACTAACATACATAATTTATTAAATCATCACAAACACCCACACAAAATTTTGTTCAAAATCCAACATGCAATCAATATGTGCCTCTCTAGAAGATAAACAACATTTACTATCATATCGTTTAGTACATAATGAATTAGGTGAGCCATGATAGATGAAATTGTAGGTCAATTAGTTTTCTTTCAAATGCCAACATATGACCTTTTTACCATAGACTGTTGTAGTTGTAGATAAGAAAAACTTCGAACGTTCATAATTTTGGCTTTAGATGTTCGTTTCAGATATAGAAAAACTCTATTTCAGGGTCCAAACCTCATTGAACTTAAATATACCTATCATTACCCATTAGAACTAACACACATAATTTATTAAATCATCACAAACACCAACAAAATTTTTGGACAAAAAACTACACGCAATCAATGTGTGCCTCCCTAAAAGGCAATCAATGTATACTACCATATCCTTTAGTACATAATGAATTAGGTGAGCCATGATAGATGAAATTGTAGGTC
>NW_006241223.1:0-1698 GCF_000226075.1 Solanum tuberosum
AAAAAAAGAAATGATTTATATTATGAAATAAGAAAATTAAAATGAAATAAAAATAATATTATAATATTGAGGAAAGAGAAACTTTTTTAGAGTGTAAAATAGATAATTAAATTGGAGTTGGTTGTCTGATAAAATGAAGAATTCTATATTTGGAGAATAAAATAGAGGAAAGGGTTGGAGAAGCCCTCAGCGAAATTAAAACACTCTCTAACTTGATTGTTAAATTACTAAGAGCAGCAACTCTAACAATATAACAATAACAAAACAATGAATTATAGGGGAGGAATGAGAAGATATATTTAAGAGGGGTAATTAAGAGATGATATATTTAAGAATGGTAATTAAGAAATTATAAGAGTACCTTTTTTTTCTTACACATCACAATTGATTTTAAAGGGAGAAAAGGGAGAAAACAAAGGAGAAATTTGATAAATGTAATTGGAGACATATCTAAGCTTTATATTATAAATAAATATAAATGTTTTGGGATATTAATTTCACAATTTTTAGTATGGACACAGTTAGTAGTCTTAAACAATGTTTATACCATTTATTCATAGAAACTTATAGTTTATTATTTCACTAATAATTATTTATTGAAACTATTGATTTAATGATATTGACATTTTTTTTTAAAAAAAATATAGTACACGATTTGATAGTCCGGTGTATCAAAAGTTGTTAGTAGTATATATGCATTAGGATTTCAAAAAATTCAAAGAAAAAAAAAGAGAGTAGATTTATACAAATCCCATAGTGTTAAGAGCTAATTACATGCTATCTCTATTATTTTCCAAATTACAAAAATCCCTTAAGTTTGGTGGAATCTGGATACATCCAAAAATATTCTGATATATCACGTCTCGATTTCGAATATGTCCCTTAACGTCCTGATACATCGATTCTCAATTTCGGATACATAAATCACGTACGTCACGATACTTCGCGTAAAGTAACATCTCGATACATCACGTAAAGTGATGTATCCGAAAGATACATCACGCAAAGTGGTTTATCCGAATGATGCATTGCGTAATTTAGATATTTTTTTAATTCTTTCAAAAGGTAGAGAATTTTAGAAAATATAATAAAATAAATTGTGTAGTTAGCTAATTTTTCCATAAAAATAAAATAGCATATTTCATGCTATATTTATTTATATTATATAAAATATATTTAAAGCACACACCTTTTCTTAATGAAGGATTGTGACTTTTTTGAAGGGTTGTGATTTTTCAAAGTATTGCGACTTTTCTGAAGGATTGTGACTTTTCCCAAGAGTTGTTACATTTTCGAAGAGTTGTGACTTTTTCAAAGAGTTGTGACTTTACCAAAGAGTTGTTATTTTTCTAAAAGTTGTGACCTTTCTAAAGGTTGTGACATTTCTTATAAGGCACACTAAGCTCATTTCCAACCTACTCTTTGTTGGTTATAACTAGAGGGATTCTTTCAGATTTTTAAACTATAAATTTTCTATGTTTTATATTATTTTTCTTCTTAAAATAGTAAATTTAGTACATCTTCTATATCCAATATTATATTTGTTTACTTATATTATATTTAAAGAAGGCACTTTTCACATTGAAGGATTGTGAATTTTCTAAAAAGTTGAGATTTTTTCGAAAGGTAGTGAATGAATTTTCAAAATTTTCTATTCTTCTCCTTCTTCTTTTGAAAACATTAAATTTAATACATCTT
>NW_006241224.1:0-1697 GCF_000226075.1 Solanum tuberosum
TATTTTTTAGATGTATATAATAGATGTTGAACCCCCTTCGACTAGTTCATATGTTTACTCCTTCGAATTTTAAACCCCCTTATTAAAAATTCTGGCTTCGCCACTAATGCCCCTTCGTGTTAATTAGTTCCTAGCTAGAGAACCACATGATACTACCACTACGTGTGTTGGGACAGTCGAGACAGAAGTAGAAGTCTCATTGTAGAGATACAGCTGAACTTAATAATTTTTTATTAAATAATATAGTTATATATAAAAAAAAAAGTTGTTAAATTCAAGACTCAATTATTAACATTTAAAACAATTATTTCAAAATTTAAAACTTATAAAGTTGAAATCTCAATTCTTACTCTTCTAACACGTGGACATGTCTTACCAAAATGAAATGGTACTATCTAACTACTAAAATGTGCCACATATGCTGGTGAAGTTAATAGTTAAACAACAACGAAAAAGAAATGTTTGTATTGATGATTGACGATGCATCAATCAATTATCAGCCTAGATTTGATGAATCGTTAGTGGTCAAGATTCTTTACAACAACAATTACATAAAATTAAAACTGGAGTCATGAATAGACTGGCTATATTAGGTGAATGAATTATGATATACAAAAATAGTTTATATTAATTGTTTTATACGATGTTTGGCTTAGATTTTATATTTTGTATAACTAATTTTTGTACAATTTAATATATTAATTGACGGATTATTCTATACCTACTATTCAAAGGAATTAAGTACTTATTAAACTACAGGACATAGGAATCTGTGTCAACACAGGTTCAATATATTTTTTTTTTAATATCAACTTATGTGGTATAGTGATATTTGGATAGTCATTCAAACATTTATATGATGTTTAAATATTTAAATTAGTTAATTATTATGATTTATAGTTTGTTTATAATTTTTAAATAATAAATATTACTCTCCATATCTCAATTTTCTTAATACAGATAAAATTTTAAGAGTCAATCAAATTTGTATGTGCTTTTAAAATATTTTAACTTGTTAATTATAGTAGTTTACAGTGTGTGTTTACATAATTAATTTTTAAATAATACTATATGATACTTCTCCTTTCTTAATTTATGTGACACCGATAGAATTTTGAGAATTAGTCAAAAAAATTATATCTTTTAAATATTTTAATTTATTAATTATCATGATTTATAGCATTTTACGTAATTTTCATATATATACAACAAATAAAATAAGATAAAATAAATAAATAAAAACAAAACAAGTATAGAAATTACATAAATACCTTTATCTAGAAACATGTGCGTTGATGAAGAGCCGTTTGCTTCTAAAGTTTTCTTAGTTACGTTATTTAATTATATTTATTTTATTTTTTAAAACTTCATGTTAAATTAAAATTAAATAAAAAAAAATTACATATTCTATTTATTAGAATTGAAGCTTCTCTATATTTTAAAAATGGAATGAAAGTTATGGTGCATGAATTGCATTGGAAAGTGCAAAACATTTCACCTAATTTTTGTCCTTCAACAAGATTTTAATTCCTATAAACACACATGTTGGCTAACATGTGTGCAGAAAAAGTCTTCTATACTACTGATCGCGTATCGATCGGTTCGGTTCGATTTTAAAGTTTATCTGTTTGATTTATTGGTTATCGGTTTGTAGAGATGTTAACCGTTATAGAACCATTAAGATATTGACTTATCGG
>NW_006241225.1:0-1013 GCF_000226075.1 Solanum tuberosum
CCCCAAGGCCCGAGCCTCAGCATCAACACCCGATTAATAATGCTTGCACACACTCTCTTCCACGAGCATCTGAACCAAGGGAAAGTGAAGTATTATCCTATCGCGCCTGTCATCCTGTCCGACATGTACCGTGCTTTGGGAAAATGCAAGGAAGGACATCGCTACTTCCAGGGTTGCAATCTCCTCCTCCCAATGGTGGATACTGAGCCACTTAGCGAAGGGACACGGGACTCAAAAGCTACACACCCTCGATGATAATAATTCTCTCAAGGGTTTGAATGATATGTTGTTTTGGACAGATTTAGAAAATAGGAGAACTAGAGGAAGATGGGCTCAAATTTTCTCTGAGTTAAGAAAGGAAAATATCCAGTGGATGTTCGACCGCTTCATCTCGAGAGATGTCATAGTACGGGGAGACAGAAAACTAGTGCTTCCTTTACCAGGTATTCGAGGTATCCGACCATATGCTCCCATCCGGGTCCAGAGGCAGTTCGGAAGAAGACAGACTACACCTCCAGAAGCATACTACCGTATCTATGTGTTCGACATTGGGGATGATAGAGTGCCTGATGCTTCACAGATGCTAAGAGAATGGAAAAGAGCAGTGCGAATGAAAGACAACACCATTGCCGCGGACCGATTTAACGCTGGGTACGATGAAACCTACAAAGATTGGTTGAAGGGAAATATACAAGGTATCTCTTTCTCAGTTCCAAACATTTATCGCAGTGTAGAGGACAAAGAGTCCAAAGCTTTGATAGAACTAAGAGAGATAAGGAGAGAAGCCCAGGAAATGCACGAGGAATTTCTCCGAAAGCAAGAGGAGGATAAGTACGCCCTCGAGAGCGTAACTCAAGAATTAGAAAGCTTGAGAAGCGATTTGGAAGAGCTTAACTTATGGATTGGAGATAAGAAAAGCGGCCCCTATGTGGGTTTTGCTATATGTACTTATTGTCATTTGCCCCTGCGTGGGCTTGCCTTTCTTGTATTCTGGTACTCTTTTCAAATGACCC
>NW_006241225.1:1093-1696 GCF_000226075.1 Solanum tuberosum
CGAACTCTTTTCCCCAATTTTATGTTTGTCAAACATTTTTGAATGCTATTAATGAAATATTTTGGGGATAATGAATTGGCTTAAAAAGACATATACATCCTTCAATTCGCTAGGCCTACCCTTGGCACAAAAGGGCCCCCTACTTGTTTAGGACACGCGATATATGTTTGTGTGCTTTAAATTGTTTATGTGATATTGTTGCTTTGAATGAGGACATTTTTAGCCCACTCCTTGTCAAAATTTTCTGAAAATGCCAAATACAAGTCACTACCAAATGTCCGACCAAAATTCCACGAGTTTTGAGTTTCTCAGCCAGAAATAAAATCCTACTACCAAATCCTAAAATATTACTCTATCATCTCAGGAAAGGTGAAATTGTTGCTAAGATGGAAAAGGGCAAGAATGTCGAAGTGAAAACGACTGAGGAGAGTCTAAGGATGAAACTGCGTCGACTCAAACAAGAGATTCGAGAGATGGGAGAAAGAGGAATAGAAGTGGAATTAGCCACCGCAACTGCGCAAGCCAAAAGTACAGTACTGGACGCGGAGTTAGCGGCTAAGATGGCGAGATATGTTGTTGTGAACGAGGAGACGGTTGCTATGC
>NW_006241226.1:0-1694 GCF_000226075.1 Solanum tuberosum
GGACCAAACACTCAAGTGTTGAATGTTCATGGTGCCATAACTCAAGAGAGCTAAAGCACAAGATTGTACCTTCCATCTTTGAGATTTGAACAAAATACTGTCTGCATTAAGTAAATCATCCAGCTGATCATATTCTTTCTTAACATCTAAAACTGTTGTCCTCATGTCATTATCTTCATCAGCATGAAAGAAGCACTGACGATCCTTAGCGTCGAGAACTAATGTGTGCCAGACAGAGTTGCTCTCAAGTAATGTTCGCTCATTGCCAAGAATCCATAGACAATGCCTACAAGAATAAAACCCTGAGATGCCAACTTATAAGAATAAAGATTTTACAGAGATGAAACAACCAAAAAGATTGATCCATAAGATGCAACAACCAAAAAGATTGATCCATACCGAGCCCTGGTCAAAGCAACATTAGTCCTCTGAAGACTGGACAAGAAACCGATTGATCCACCTGAATTAGATCTCACAGTAGATATTATTATGATATCTTCCTCCCCTCCCTGAAATCCATCAACTGACTTCACCTTAACTTCGAAACCATCAAGGGTATCATACCTCCGCCCAAGTTTACCTTTTATAGCCAAAACTTGTGCAGCATATGGTGATATAACACCAATGCTGAGTTTCTTCTTGGAGCTACTCCAAGCTGCAAACAAAGTATAGAAGAAGTTAACGAAACCAAAATAAAAAAACAGAAAAAGTGTTTGAGCTACAAAGAGCATCCCACCCATGCAAACCCCACAACAACATACCCAGTGTAATCCCACAACTGGGGTATGGGAAGGGTAAAATGTACGTGGACCTTACCCATATGTTTGTGGGGTAGAGAGGATGTCGTCACAGATATATTCACTAAACCTATGTTTCTTTTTGGTGGTTAAGAAATACAATTCAAGGTTTCCTCATGCACAATAACACTTGCGTATTTTTGCTACTCTTGGGACTAAACCATTCAGTACCATAAATAATGTTGATTTCGAGAAAGGTAGATGTAGTTATAAAAAAAATAGACAAAAAGAGAATTTCAGGTAAAATTCTAACCACAAAATTGTAGGTTTCGTTAGTACGACAATACCTTTAAACAAGCTATGCACCATCTTCATCACTAAGGCCACCTCAATCATATTCCTTCGGCTATGTCCAACATCATCCATTTCTTCTTTACCCAATGGAACATTTATAAAGGAATACGGGCCAAAACATCTTCCTGGAAGATATCTTTTCTCATACGTTTTATGCTTAACAAAAGGGGCATCAAGAATTTGTTTACAGTAGAAAGCTGAATTTGGGAATTGACTAATTGATGGATGCATGCGATATTGTACGTTAAGCAAGTGTTTACAATGACCCAGCGAACTGAGTCTTTCAAAAAGGCTCCTTCCATAGCCAGCTTCTTCAGAGAGCTGTTTAAGAGTAACAGAATTGTGTTAAAAAAAATTATAGTGACAAGATATCGGTTGCACTTGCAATTCCTTTAAATCGCATGCACGAAAAGGCAGCAAACTTACTTGACTCTTAACTACTGCAGGCAGTTGACACTCATCACCCACCAAAACAGTATGCCTCAGACATGGTAGTTGAAAAGGTATGACAGATTCACATTCCTTCAATTGGGCGGCTTCATCAACGACTAATAAGTCAAAGGACTTCATATCCAGTGAATGAAGCCTATACGAACTAGAAGC
>NW_006241227.1:0-1694 GCF_000226075.1 Solanum tuberosum
ATTCAACTTGGTACAAACTACAAATATAGCTTAGTTAGAAACTAGAAATATGGGAGAGAGAGAGAGAGAGGCCTATAAATTCACTGCCTTTCATGAAGGCAAACAATTACACTGCAATAACAAATAATTTATTCTATTGTCATGGCTCGCAGTTATGCTTCCTATTTCACTATTGTGCTTTTGATGATGTCTGGTAAATAACTTTTTCCTATTCCTTCCCTCTTTTTTTATTTTTATTTGTTACATATATTTAAACATTTGAACTATGAAATGGAGTAACATATTGTTTGTTTAATGGATTGTACATGCAGTTTATTTGGGTGAGTGTTCAAGAGTGAAAAGAAGTGGAATAAGAGATGCATCGCTAACTGTAACAGAACCCAAATCAAAACTGAATGGCTATAACATGATGGTTGGTTGCTATGGAGATTGTCGACAATCGAGTCAATGTACATCTAGGTCGTGTCCTCGTTGTCTCTACGATGTTGTTAGACGTACCTACGGTTGCCGTCCCTAAAGATCCATCATTCCTGGCCAACACAATATCAATTATGACGTTGCTTCTATGTTCTAAGTATAACATGATGTCTTTGCTTTTTTTTGTGTGTGTGTGTGTGAGAGAGTGAAGATAATAAATAAAATGACTAATTAGTTGTACTTCTAATTAGCAATAATAATCACGACAATGTGAGATGTAATAATATATATATTTATGAAGATGAGTTGTGTTGGCCTCCCTGCTTCTTCCGTATTTGTGATCATAGCCAATATTCAACCATGCTTCTATATATTGTTTAAATTGTTAAGCATTCCGGACAATAATTCAGCAGGCAGAGTAAAAAGAACGTGAAAGAGTAAAAAATATTCTTAAATTATGTTAATAAATTGAGTAAAAATATCCTTAGTTATTAGTTTTGGTTAATAAATGTCCTTTTATTACTTATTAATGAGTCAAAACTGTCATTTTAAAATAAATATATTAGTGTTCTTTTTTGTTTTTAAACATATTTGCGTCCTGATAAAAATAATATTATTAAAGAACTCAAAACTCTTGTTTTTTTTTTCTTTAAATCACTTTAACTAATGAATAAGTGATTTTTTTTTATTAATCTAATTTTGGAAAAGGGTCAAAAATATCCTCGCACTATTCAAAATAGCTCAAGTTTACCCTTCAATATTTTGTTTTTGGTGTAAAAAATATAGTCCTTCTATTTTTTGGATAAAAAATGTCCTCTAAACTAACTGATGTCCACATAACCGTCCAATGTGGCAAAAAAATTGAGCTATTTCTGATAGTTTAAGGGAAATTTTTTTTTTTTTTTTTGGCCAAAATGGATTGTCATATCAGTGATAAATGACTTATATGGACATCCATTACTTCAGAGAGCATTTGTGGTCCAAAAAATAGATGGAATGAATATTTTTATGAAGGATAAATGTGAGCTATTTCGAATAGTGCAAAGATATTTTTGACATTTTTCCAATCTAATATTAGTTTCAATGGATCCAAGTATCTAGCGTTTCGCCACAAATTTTCAAATATTTGTGGCAAGTTATTTTGGGTGAAGTTTCATCATGTGGTAACAGATTTTGGGAGAAATATTTATTTAAAAAAAAAATGATTTATATCTATAAGTTCTGAAAATTATTAAAAGTGCCCATAAATTTGTATTATCATTTTATAATAAACATGT
>NW_006241228.1:0-1694 GCF_000226075.1 Solanum tuberosum
TTTGGAATCATGTTAGATGTCTATTATATTTATTTATTATTATTATTTTTCTATTTTTTTTTAGTTTATGTCATTCATGTGTATAATTTTGCCTTAAGCTTTATCTTTTTCTTTGTCGTACTTTAAAGATCAATTGCTACCAATTGTTAGGTGTTGCCAATTATTTTCGCTCTAATTTTATTTCCTTTCTTTGCATGTGAAATTCGCTCGAGTTCGCTACGAACTCCTACCTTCTTTCTTGCATTTCGGGAGAGCCATAAAGGCTCAATTTCTATTTTTTTCCGAGTCGGCCAGCCCTAAAAATTGACGAACAGGTCCCGGAGTTGAAAGAATATGCGACAGATCGAGAAAGTAAAAAAATTGGGCCAAAGGCCCACTCTTAATTCCCAAAAGATGTATTTTGTTATTTTGGCCTAAGCCTGTCATTTTATTTATTGATATTATTGTTAGAATTTTAGGACAGGTGGAATCGGACCTAAGCCCACTTATTTGCTATTATATTGTTAGTTTAGGACAAGTGCAGGTGACCCAAATGGGCCTAAGGCCCAAAACGAAATGGGCCCAAGAATTGGCCCAGGCGGACAGAAAAACCAGATTTGGGCCCAAATCTCTTTCCCCCTTTCTTTGTTGTGTTTATATACTCGTTAATATTTGCCGCTAACCTTGAGGTCGAAAAATTCAAATCCCCAGAAGACACCCATTTTGAATTAATGACTTAACTAAATCATCTGTTTCTTACTCAACTAAGAATAAATAAGTAAATAAATACGTAAGTTTATAAAATACTTCATTTAAATAATATGGCGACATTTTTTCTGTTTCTCCTTTAAAAATGGTCCTAACCATAAAAATAGTTCAGTTTTGCAATTCGAGCTAAGTTAAAATTATTTTAGCCAAATAATTAATCGTCGGACAACCGCATTAGCGGGTGTTCTAGGTGCTTTAAAAACCCTTCCTAGAACACTAATATGAACCCCGAACCCCTTCTAAGTTTTCATGAGATTTTCTCTTTTAGTCTTTTGAAAACGACAGTTTTTCTTGATTTTTCTTAAAAAATTAAGTGGCGACTCTAAAATCAGTCCAATTATATTTTCTTAAATAAAACAGAATGGCGACTTCCGCTAGGGATTTGAATGGTTCTAACCTTAAGATTAAGTTATTTGGCTACGTGTTTTAAATTGTCTACTTGTTTTATTTATCCTATATATTGAACTGTGGCATTCATGGCACCCGATTCCGCCAAACGGCAATAGATTGCATTAGGAAAAAAAGGCGGTTACGTGGCTTACCACGACTGTCCTTCAGAAAAATCACAAGTCAAATTTTTTGGAAGTGATAAACGAATAGTTGGATTGTGGTCATCCAACGTCGTTTATTAGACTTCACCCCGTTGTTTGTCCGACTCGGGTAATCGTCAATTCTCAACCAATTCTAGTCAACCTAGAGTAGAGCGAAACCAAATCCAAATCTAAGCATTAGCCTAAGACGGCTTAATACCCAAGGCGTATTAAGTCCATTAGTAAAATCGCCAAAAATCATGTCCAAGGTCCACGACCTAACGACATATCATATTATTTGACATTTGAAAGATGTATGTGTGGAAACCTGATTGTTGCCTATTTGGGGAAGGGAATCTTAACCGTGCTTTGTTTTGTAGATATGGATCGATTTCCCAAATTTGACATGGTAGTGGA
>NW_006241229.1:0-296 GCF_000226075.1 Solanum tuberosum
AGGTTTAGGGTTTAGGGTTTCGTAGGGTTTTAGGTTTAGTATTTAAGGTTTTAGGTTTGGGTTTAGGGTTTAGGGCTTAGGTTTTTTTTTTTGGCCTAGGGTTTTATGTTAAGATTTTTATGTTATGGGTTCTATCTAGGTTTCTAGGGTTTAGGGTTTTCTGGATTTTTTAGGTTTAGGATTCTTAGGGTTTTATAGTTTAGGGTTTTGGGCTTACGTTTTTTTGTATTTGTAGGGTTTAACATATACAATATAGGGTTTAATAGGGTTTAGAGCTTAGAGTTTGTCTAGCTTAA
>NW_006241229.1:521-1690 GCF_000226075.1 Solanum tuberosum
TTTAGGGCTTAGGGTTTTTTTAGGTTTAAGATTTTAGTTTATGGGTTTTATCTTTGTTTTTAGGGTTTGGGGCTGTAGGTTTTTTAGGTAAAGGTATTTAAGGATTTTATATGTTTAGGGTTTAGGTCTTTGTTTTGTGTTTTCTAGGGTTTAGCATATAGCCATATACGATTTAGGGCTTTATAGGGGTTTTGGGTTCCTTAGGGGTTTTAAGGGTTAAGTGTTTGTTAGGGTTTTTCAGGGTTTAGGGTTATGGTCATAGGGTATGTTGTGTTTTTTAAATTTAGGGTTTTTAGATTTCTAGATTTTACAATTTAGAGATTAGGTTTTTGTTGGGGTTTTAAATAGTTTTTAGGGTTTATAGTATTTAGGGTTTCTTATGGTTTTGGAAATAGGGTTTCTTAGGGATTTAGGTTTAGGATTTAGCATTTTAGGTTAGGGTTTAGGGATTAGGGTTTTGGTTCATTTTAGATTTAGGGATTTCGGTTAAGGGTTTTACCTGGGATTTTATGGTTTAGGGCTTTGGGTTTTAAAGTTAATGTTTTTATCTAAGTTCTTAGGGTTTAGGCTTAGAGTTTTTTTAGGATTAGGATTTTAGGTTATGGGTTTTTTTTAGATTTTTATTGTTGCTAGATTTTAACGTTATGGTATTTTATGTTTTTATAGGTTTAGAGTTTTGGGCTTAGTTATTTTTCTGTTTTAGGGTTGAGCATATACGATTTAGGGCTTTATAGGGGTTTTGGGTTCCTTAGGGGTTTTAAGGGTTAAGTGTTTGTTAGGATTTTTCAGGGTTTAGAGTTATTGGCTTAGGGTATTTTGTGTTTTTTAGATTTAGGTTTTATAGATTTCTAGATTTTACAATTTAGAGATTAGGTTTTTGTTGGGGTTTTAAATAGTTTTTAGGGTTTATAGGATTTAGGATTTCTTAGAGTTTTAGGTTAGGGTTTAGGGTTTTTTTATGGTCTAGGGTTTTATGTTAAGGATTTTATCTATGTTTTTGGGGTTTAGGGCTTTGGATTTTTTAGGTTTTGGATTCTTAGGGTTTCGGGATTACGTTTTTTTGTGTTTTTAGGATTTAACATATACGATTTAGGGCTTAATAGGGATTAGATCTTAGAGTTTTTCTAGCTTAAGGGGTTTTTGGATTTTTTTTATGGTTTTTAAGTTTT
>NW_006241230.1:0-1690 GCF_000226075.1 Solanum tuberosum
TATGCGGCAGGCTGATGAATTCCATTGGTATTGGATCCGGCGACTTGTGATTCAACTTGAGTTTTTTTTACTTGCGGTAGAGATAAATTTGTGTAATTAACTGATGCATCAGTACGTTACACAAAATTAGGGGCATCTTTACCTACAAACATCAAATCAGGATATCCTTCGGATCAAAGCTCTATGTTCAAATGGTGTATCCGCAAAGATTATGATGTGAACACTCCAAGTTCAAGAGACATTTTTTTGTTGTTGACAAGAGCGCACAAAGTTGAGGAATTATCATTTTGGGCAAATAGTCAACTTGAAAAATTTATTGTCATCAAATTGGAGTTAATTTTGTTGTGACTTCTACAAATAGTGTTGTTCTTGATACGCTCGTCACAGTGAGATAAGAATCTCATAGTTTCATCACTCTTGCATCGAATTTTGAATTCACACCAAAGACGTGTTCCTCACATTGAAACAAGAATCTCATAGTTTCAGAATTTAAGCAAAATTAAAAGAATACATCTCAACTAATCTGGAAAGCTTTTAGCTCCTATTTTTACATACGTTATACGTCTGTGAGTTATGCTTACAACAGAACACGAATCACATCATTTCAAGGTCCCTACACCGAGTTATTGATTTTTTCCCAAAGTTGCTCAAAGCTAAGAGCAGACATTAAGAGAAGGGGACCGCGATTCATCTTTCACGACGAAATATTGTCTTGTCGTTTTTATGAGGGACTATTCTTGTGGTGTCTTGACAAAGAAGAACCTCAACAAACAATGGAGGAGGCACATTCTGACACATGTGAGCACACTAATCAGTGCCTAAACTTCAATTTCGCATCAAGCGGATGGGCTACTATTGACCAACAATGGTGGTGGACTGCTCAGAACATTCCAAAAAGTGTCAAGCGTGTCAATTCCATGTTAATAATTAGATCCATCAATCTCAACAGGATTTGCATCCAACTGTAATTAATAATTAGATCTATCAATCTCAATAGGCTTTACATCCAACTACAGCCTCATGGCCCATAGATGCATGGGGACTCGATGTTGTTGGACCTCTTCCAAAGTCGTCCAAAGGACAAATGTATATATTGGAGTAATCACTCTAAGATCACTCAAATGAGTATTAAAAACAAGATTTGGTCGCATTGCGTGATCATCACACTAGCTCTTTAAAATCATGTAGCGATCACATGAGTTCAAATGCGTCACAAATGAGAAAAGGAGAAGATTCTTGAACCCCTCGTAAACAGAAACTCCTACATCGAGTCATGGATCTTCAATTATGATCTTTCAAAGTTGCATATCAAACATGCCATATTTGGAAGTCAACTTTGAGTATTAATCTAATCAATTTAAAAGGAATTTTGATTTGAATTTTCGATATGCGGCAGGCTGATGAATTCCATTGGTATTGGATCAAGCGACTTGCGATTCAACTTGAGTTTTTTTACTTGCGGTAGAGATAAATTTGTGTAATTAACTGATGCTTCAGTACGTTACTCAAAATTAGGGGCATCTTTACCTACAAACATCAAATCAGGATATCCTTCGGATCAAAGCTCTATGTTCAAATGGTGTATCCGCAAAGATTATGATGTGAACACTCCAAGTTCAAGAGACATTTTTTTGTTGTTGTCAAGAGCGTACAGAGTTGAGGAATTGTCATTTTGGGCAAATAGTCAACT
>NW_006241231.1:0-1688 GCF_000226075.1 Solanum tuberosum
TACTAAATTAGACTTTCTAAAATCATTCAAATCATATCTATATATATTCTTCAGTTAATTTTCTATATTTTGTTTAAAACGCTATGTAAGAATTGCCAATAGTAAAAGTTAGAATGTGATAAGATGAATACTCGTATTGGACTTTTGGCCAAAGTCTCTAAACATTGGGGTGGTCAGTATAGGGGTATGGGGGTGTTTTGGCGAGAGTTTGTAAAATTGTTTTCCAAACAATTATAACCAATCGAATATGAAAAAATTGAAAACGATTTCCAGAAAAATAGTTTCCTCCATACTGGACGATGAACGCACCCTTAATTACTATACTACAAGTTTTTTCACATGCAACAAAAGGTGTAATGAGAAACTCATAACTCAAACATTAGTCCGATTAATTATTCACTAATTATCAATCTCCTGTCCCACATCGGTAGTAGAAGACCAATACATCCATTTTATAAGACCTCAACTAGACAACACATATTCCTGAGCTTAGTAACGTGAGCTTGTAACCCGAGTGGGAGCAATAAGACGATTGGGACAACCAATTTGTAAGGCACTTTGACACGAATAGTGCGTTTGGTTTGGTTGATAAAAAGAGCGGATCGTGACACAGTATGTTGAGTACTAGGGGGCTTGGCTTAACAGAGCAGCGTTCCCGATGGCCGCTTTGTCATTAAAGTTCAGTTTCCGCACAATGCCAAGTCACACACCGCTATAAGTGTCGGGGTTATCGTTGGTTGGACCATCATCTTTTTATTTTTTGTTATAAAACCTAAATTGATGTGTCATAGTAATCAATGAAATACTTTGGGAACCTAATATGGGGTGTCATAGTAGTAAACGAAATACTTCGGGAATTGAAAATAAGGATAGATTCATTATATTTTGTATAACTAAAAATTAGACTTCCAAAACCATTCAAATCATATATGTTTGTCTTCGATATCGATACAGTTTGGTTAATTTAGGCTATTTAAAAAAAAACCTGGTAAGAAACACTAATAGAAGTTAGGACGTTGTGCAAGTAGATTAGGGTTTTTTTTATCGTACAACCTAGGGGAATGCATGGTTCGGTTCGACTGATTCTTTAATAAAATTTGTATCATATCAATATTTTGATTACTCTATTTTATATAACTAAAACTAAAATTTTCAAAATCATTACAGTCATATCGATCTAGTTCAATTACTTTTTGATAATTTTTTTAAATGTTATGTAAGAGTACTCGTTACTAGTAGAAGTTGGGACGTAATAAGATGAATACTCGTATTGGATTGTCAATGATGTTAGGGATGTCATTGATTTGAACCATCATCTTTTTAATTAAGGGTTGTAATGGTTCAGTCTGATTAGTTATTTTATAAAATTCGTATCAATAACAGTTTTTCGATTATTTTATTTTGTATAATTAAAAATTAGAGTTCCAAAATTATTCCATTCATATAGGTTTATCTTCAATATCGATACACTGTAGTGATGTAGATGAGTACTCATCTTGGATTTGGCGAGACTTTCTGAACATTAGGAAATTACACATTCCAAAATCAGTTCAATCATATTGATACAATATGGTTAATTTTCGATACATTTTAAAAAAAATATTATGTAAGAGTCGTCAATAGTAGAAATTAGAAAGTGATAACATGAGTACTACTGTACTAGTATTAGACTTTGGCAAGACTCTCTA
>NW_006241232.1:0-1684 GCF_000226075.1 Solanum tuberosum
TGAAACATGTTATATAGACGGGATGTCATGCAATGCAGGAATCATGTGAACAAAGAGCGTATAATAAATCAAGAATTGCTAAGTAAACAAAAGCACTAACCCAAGAAAAAAGTTGAAATTACAAGTATACCAAGTGGCTGTAGATATTCAAGGACAAGTGAAAAACACCATAAATATCATATATTCAAACTCAACAAATAAATTATTTGATTATACCGACCAAAAAAAAGAGGAAAATATCGTTACTATAATACTTTTAGGCTTCAAGTATAAACTCCCAACAATATTAATGTGCACCAACAGGGTATCGAGCATGGTTAAACCATAATCATTGATAGTTCTTATGTACGACTAACCTTCTGACTTTATGAAAACTGAATAAGATAATCAAATCAGTCATTTAGGAGAAAATATCTTTTAGTATATATTATGTATTTTTCTAGATACAATTGAATGAAGAACAAATATTACTTCTGGAATTAAAATAATATATGATGATCAGGCAGTGGCTTCATAACTTGATCTTTTGACATAATTGAGTTTAATCTTTTAATTTGAAGATCACTCCCATGGTTGGCCAGAGTCAGTAAAGTAACAAATTCATTAGAAAATATGGAAATGGTTCACAAGGAGTTCAGTAGAAACACATACAAAAGCATTATTCTTGGAGATAGTGGAGTTCCTAAGTTTTCTTAAGTTGTGGTCTTAACCTAACTTGATTAACACATAACATATGAACATTTTTGCAAGAGTTCGGCAAGCACTAAAGAACATGTGGGTTGTCACTGACAGAAAAAGAAAAATCATACAGTTATAACCAGCTTTCAGTTGGCGGAAGAGAAAAATTCTCAATGATACTCTCTTAGGTAGGCTAACCAGGAATTTAATTAAAAAACAAATGTACTCCATCCATGTTCTGTTTGTCCTTCCTCAACAATTATTTTTTAATTTTATTTGAATCAATTGAGAATTTTCTGAATACTAATCATTTGATGAATTATCAAGGTTGATTAAACAATCCGACATCATAAGAACAACTACTTTGATATGTAGTTCAAAGATGAGAAAACATAGTACACATGAAGAAGAAATACACTATTTTCAAACCTATTGTTGAAAAATGTTTTTCTTGAGCCGAAGGTCTATCGGAAACATCCTCTCTATTCCGCAAAGGTAGGAATAAGGTCTATGTGCACCCCACCCTCTACATTCTCAACTTGTGGGATCAGACTGGGTATATTGTTATTGTAACTCAATGAGGTTCAACTTATATATTTGGAAAAAATAATCAAGAAGCAAAAAAATTGAAAACACTAAACTACTACTCACACTGTCCATAGGCGTGTTGAGCATAGCAGCTATAGTTCCTGAAGTAGCATGAACATCAAAATTTTCTAAATGACCAGTAAATTCGAGTTGATAGCCTTACATAAAGCTGATCATAAAATATAAGAAAATTCATTTTCCAAAATCTATTGATACCTTGAATCATTATCAGTAAATTTGAGCAGATGTTCTCTGTATTTTTCAAAAGAATAGAAGTTTGTATTCTTAAATGGAGCTGCATGTAGAGTATAATAAAATTTTGTTTCATAAATCCATTGATGCCTTAAGTGGTCAAATGTCTTGATAAGTTGCAAAATTTCCTTCACTCAACACGAACTAAATACTCCAGCTTTTTTTT
>NW_006241233.1:0-1683 GCF_000226075.1 Solanum tuberosum
TTATGTTAATTATCTACTTTATGAAAAATAAATAATATAATTTGCTAACATCATATGATATATAGGAAATAAAAATAAAAAGTGAAGTTAATAAATACTATGGCTGACTTACTTGTCAAAACACAGAAGATAAATAAAGGACAAGGTCATACAAACCCAATTAATATTGAATGATATCTACCACTAACATATTTTGACACATGATCAATTTTATGTAGCAATTTTAAGAGGAATATCAAAACTGATGACAAAAGTCTTGATTATGCAATAACAACTGGTAAGATTACAAGAAAATATACAATAAATATCATCTATAATGTAATATTAGTGAGATACAACTAATTACATGATTGAACCTAATCAAATTAAAATAAAAATATAAATTATTGCATTTAACTAATAAATTTATTCATTGACCATCTTCATAGGTTCGCGTGAATAAGAGATATGACGATCCACATTGAGCATTCACAAAAAAAATCTGCAATATTAATTTGTTCAAAGGTAATTATTCAAATCTTTGCTTAAATAAGCAATACTATTTACTATAACATATACATTTTCTAAATTGGTAATCATGTATTGAAAAACTAGGATATATATATATATACCATTTTGCCCCTATACTAAATTAAAATCTAATTAACTATTTATTAAATAGTAAAAATTAATTAAAGTCCTATTATATCAACATAAATGCAGAATTATTATAAAAAAATTAATATGATTTTCAACTGATTGTCTTCCACAACAATGGGATATTTTTATAGTGTTTTCACATTCTGAATTAAAATCTGTGTAATTATCCAATTACTATATAAGATCATTATAAGATTTTTATTCCTTATGTCAAAAAATATTCACTCCTAAAAAATTGATTGTTTTTCCACTTGGAGCAGTACTTCATTCTGCAATATCCTAGGTTAATCTCCCTCCACCCCCCTTCAACTTTTTCTCTTATAACATTGTATATTGATAAAATAGTGTATCTTTGTTTACTAATGACCAGTTCATATTTTATTTATATTCTGATATTAGATTTTGATGAGATAATGTGTATATTTTAACATTCTTTCATAAGTTTTGATATTATGGACTTCATATTTTCTAAAACCCTCTACCATTTGTTTGGTACTATTATTCTTTATGCAACTTCTATGTATTTGTATTTTCTATTGATAACGACTATAAAACTTTGTGTACTAAAATGTAAGTTTGCGTTTCAATAAATACTAATCTATTAAATAAATATTTTTTATAAAATAACCAAAAAGATAAGGTTTAATAGAGGCAATAAAGCGTGAAATGTATTCATTCAAATGCCCACAAATGTATTCAAGGTTAATATTGCGCGATATTTTTTTTTTTCCTGAGAAATGCCAATCAAGAAAGAGCTATATAAAGGCAATCAAGGGTTAAAACTTACCTCATATTAGATTCTTTTTTTTGTTGGAAAGATAATAAAAACAGGAGAAGAAGAATATCTATAGCCGTTGGAGGTTGGATGAAGTAGTTGTGAAGAAATAACTATCACACTGTATTATTCTTACGAGAGTTTAAAAAGCTCAACACAAAATTATTTTAAGATACAATATTTATATTGAGCGTCGATGGAATTTTTAATATGTTGTTATACACAAAAAAAAATTAAGATACAATATTTATATCGAGCGTCGATGGAAT
>NW_006241234.1:0-1681 GCF_000226075.1 Solanum tuberosum
TAACTTAGAAAGACAGATATTACTGCTATGGATGGTCCAATACTCAATAAATGAGTATCTCCTGTAGATGGAATAAGGTTCTCTTTCAAAAGTAGCTTTGTCCCATCTGCTAGAGCTTGAAGAATTCCTAAAGGGCCGGCATATTCAGGCCCGATACGTTGTTGTATTCCTGCAGATATTTCTCTTTCTAACCAAACAATTACTAGTACACCTATTGTGATTCCTAATACAAGAGTCACAATAGGGATAAGCATCCATATGATCCCATAGACTTCTTTTAAGGATTCCAATTTGGAAAAAGAATTGATAGTCTCTATTTCTGTTGTATCAATTATCATTTCAACGATCAACTTCTCCCATAATGATATCTATGCTACCTAGTATTGTCATAATATCAGCCAATTTCATTCTTTTAACTAACTGAGGAAGAATTTGCAAATTGATAAAACCTGGTGGAGCGAATTTTCCATCTCCAAGGAAAACGCTCTGGTCTCCTATCAGAAAAATCCCCAATTCTCCTTTGGGCTTCAACTCTCACATAAAGTTCTTGTTTCGACTAATTCAAAAAGTTTGGAGTAAGGCTTTTTACTAATAAACCGATTATTCAAAATCATTCCATTCAGGATCTTTTAATCTGTCAAAACGTCGCATTTCTAAAATTTTCGTAAGGCCCTCCTGGAATTCCTTCCAGAGCCTATTGAATAATCTTTATGGATTCTGTCATTTCACCGATTCGTACTAAATAACGAGCTAATGAATCCCCTTCTCGTTGCCATTGAACCTGCCAATCAAATTTGTCGTAAGACTCATAATGATCAACTTTACAAAGATCCCATTCTATTTCGGAAGCTCGTAGCATTGGTCTCGATAAACCCCAATTTAATGCCTCATCTCTCCCAATAATGCCTACGCCTTCAACTCATTCTAAAAAAATAGGATTCCGGGTAATAAGTTTTTGATACTCAGCAACCCCTGTTAAAAAATACTCGCAAAAATCCAAACATTTATCTATCCAGCCATAGGGTAGATCGGCAACCACTCCTCCAATATGAAAAAAAATTATGCATCATTCGCATACCGGTGGCAGCTTCGAATAGGTCATATATCAAGTCTCTTTCTCGAAAAATATAGAAGAAAGGGGTCTGTGCATCAATATCCACCATAAAAAGGACCGAGCCATAACAAATGAGAAGTTATCCGACTCAACTCCAACATAATGACTCTGATATAGCTAGCCCTTTTAGGTACTTGAATATTGCCTAATTGTTTGGGTCCATTTATGGTTATTGCTTCTGTGAACATAGTAGCTAAATAATCCCAACGTGTTACATAAGGCAAATATTGTATAATTGTTCGGTTTTCCGCAATTTTCTCCATCCCTTTATGTAAATAACCCAATATTGGTTCGCAGTCGACAACATCTTCACCATCTAGAGTAACGATGAGTCGAAGAACACCGTGCATTGATGGGTGCTGAGGCCCCATATTGACTATCATGAGGTCTTTTCTTGTAGTTGGTGCAGTCATTAGTTTTTTAACGATTCATTCTTCCATGAATTATTGAAAAGTGAAAAGAAGTTCATCAAAATTTAATCGAAACATATAAGTGAAAATGAAATAACTCTTCAAGTTAATCAAATTAACAAGTTTTTGTCTCTCGAATGTCCAACTGATTAATTAA
>NW_006241235.1:0-1680 GCF_000226075.1 Solanum tuberosum
TTTTTTATAATAATAAATTTGTCCCTAATTTATACATGTAAGGACAAAATATTTTTTTTGTATATAAAAAATAATCTTTAGTGACGATATTATATTTTTTTCAACTACGAAATTCATATAACTTTAGAGACAATTGATGTCGTCCCTGATTGAACTAAATAATTAGCGACAATATAGTTTTGTCGGTAGTAATAACCTTTTTAGTGACAAAACATACTATTAACTACAAAAAAAAAGGTACACTTTTAATGACAAATAAATTCGTCACAAATACTTTGTTGATATTGGCCTGACTTCAACTGAGTTTAGGCAATTCCGATAAGACGGAGAAAAATCATAGTGCTGAATATAGAAAATTTCATGAAGTGTGGGGTAAACCTCAGTAAGGACGTTGAGTCCATAGAGGGGGTGTATGTGACACCCCAACCTCAGCAAAAGAAAACCTCCCGTCAACAAGGACATTTGCGGTGCAAAGTGAGTGAGGTAAACACCACTAATAGACTAACATCTGTAAGAGAATCTAATCTAATCAATTTATAAAATCCAAAGGACTTTGCTTCCTCAGACTCATAATAATTATAAATAGTACCACATTATAATTTAAAAATCTAACACGTTTTTAATAATACAGTTCAACTAATTCCACGTTTTTAATAATACACACACACACACACATATATATATACTAATTTTGAAGCACGTGCATTGCACGTGAATATCAAATCATGTATTACGTTAAAAATAATGTGAATATTATTAAATTAAAAAATTAAGTAAACAATTATAAAATGAATGATAAAGTATAAGTTTCTATGAATAATGGATGTACGCTTTCTTATGATTACTACTGAAAGTTAGTCACTTTTAAAATCTTTTAGTTACACCTCCTCTTAAATATATTTTCTCCTCCCTTCCCTAAAGTGCATTACTTAGTTATTATTGTATTATTGGAGTTTTTACTTTTAAAATGATATAATATAAATAAATATTGATGTAAAATATAAAAGATATACTAAATTGGATATTTTTAGTTGGAGTAATATATTAATTAACATTCATGTTAGGGAGTGTTCAAATTTTATTGAACTTTGAGATTGTCAACGTCTGAAAATCAAACGTGAGTTTTTAAGAATAGAAGAATAGAAAACATAAAAAAATCGTAGTTTAAAAATGTGAAGAAACCCCTTCATATATAGTTAACAAAGGGTAGTATGAGAATGTGCATATTGTTTCGTATCATAAAAGTCACAACCATTTGAAAGGGCATAACTCATCGGAAAAGTCAAAACTCTTTGGAAAAGTCGTAACCATTCAATGTGAAATGGTGTCTTCTTTTAATATAATATAATATAACATAAATTAATAAGGAAATATATAAAATATAGAAGAAATACTAAATTGGATGCTCTAAGAAGAAGAACAACAACAATGAAAAACTTCAAAAAATTATAGTTTAAAATTTGAGAAAACCCCTCTTTTTATAGCGCCAACAAAGGGTAGTGCATAAAAAATGCTTATTGTTATCAAAAAAGTGTCACAACCCTTTAGAAAAGTCACAACCCTTCAAAAAGGTCACAACTCATCAGAAAAGTCATAACTGTTTGGAAATGTCACAACCCTTCGGAAAAGTCACAACTCTTCTGGAATGTCGCAACCCTATATCACAACCCTTCGAAAAGG
>NW_006241236.1:0-1679 GCF_000226075.1 Solanum tuberosum
TTAAAGTATAATCTTTTTCTCTTATATCATATTCTTCCTCTTCCGTATATTGTTCTGTATGGCTTAAGTCTTTACAACATTGGCTTTTATCTTTACAGTCTTTACAACATACCTGTGAACTATTAGTTTCAGATATGCTTGGAGATGTACCAGCTTGTCTTCCTTTTGTTTCAAATTTAATTGTTTGTACTGGTGTATAAGTAAGATGTTTGAAGAATATTACCCCATCTCTTGTAATTAATGTTCCACCGTTGTTTTGTATCATAAATTTTAATCCTAATACAAAAATCGACATTTATGTTTAACTCTCTTACCCATATCCTGTCAAGTGTGTACATTGGTTTGTAAAATTCATTACATGTATTAATAAAGCTTACTTGAGTTTTTCCGATATAATGTTGGTAGGTATTATATGTTCCATCCATTTGCATTGCTGCAATTGGTTTGTCTAAAGTCTTTATTAACTTTGGGGGTAAAATCTTTTTATTTATTATACTACCTGTACACCCTGTGTCTACTAATGCTAAAGTTTCTAACTCAATATCCTGTATTTTAAGTCTAGCTAGTACCTTAATAGTAGTGAATTTTTTATCTTCATTACATATTAAATTCTCATAATGATTTTCTCTAGTTTCTATGTTCATTAATTCTGCTTCTGATGTTTTACACCTCCATTCTTCATTTATTTGTGCTGGTTCTGTCATATGTTCTTCACATTTCTGTTTTCCTTTTTCAAATAACATTATCTTTTGTTCTAGGTTATTTATCCGACTTTCTAATGTTATTAGTCTTAAATTTATTGTATCATCACTTATTATATTTCTATTTTCACGTCCATCTTTTATTTTTATTTTTAATAGATTCTCTATGCATGTGATACATCCTTCAGCATAGCAAAACTTACATTTTGCTCTTTTTTCTCTACTTGGATACCATTTGCATAGAATACATTGGTTACTGTCTATTCCTTTATTCTTTTCAAATTCATGGGTACATTCTTGTAAAACATTCATCATTGTATTTATTTGTAATTCTTCCAAGTCTATGTTTTTAAATTCTAACCCTATCTCATTTATTAATTCTTCATTAGCTGAATCTGACTCATCAGATCGTGTTGGTTCGTCTATTTCTACGCTTACTATTGAATAGATGCTCTCATTATCTGACATGTATTCATCTACGTTAATTAAGGTTTCTTGAAAATCTTCTATTAATTGAGAATTTCTAGTTCTACTATTATTTCGTTTAGGACATACATTTGCTAAATGTTCTATACTTCCACATGTGAAACATTCTAGCTTATTTTTATAGTTTCTATCATTTCTATATTTTCGAACATGTCTATCTTTATTTAAATAAGGTTTCTTGGCTGAAGATTTTCTTAAATAGTATTTTTTATTATACCGCTGATTATAGTAGGGTTTATATTTCTTGTATTCTTTTCTTAGGTTTATTTTGTTCTTTATCATAACTTTGGGTTGTATACATGACATTCTTACAGAAACTCACTTCATTTTGTTTTAGTTGTTTCTGTATTTGTATATTTGTGCATTTTTCCGTTAAGACTTCCATTATATGTTGTACTTTGTGTCCTATAGACCATTTACCGTTTGGATTCTGTATTACTCCTTCTCTTTTATACCATCTTTCTTCTATTTCTCTGCCTAAGGCTCCTGGTA
>NW_006241237.1:0-1678 GCF_000226075.1 Solanum tuberosum
GCTATCTGAATATGTTTCCAAGCCATCAACTAATCATGTTCTAGACCCCATTGCAGCTTCCATTTCATATACCAACTTGTCCCCAGCTTATCAATAACTTACATATTTTTTCTACTGTTACTGAACCAACTACATATCAGGAAGCTATCTTAGATGTCAAATGGCTAGAGGCCATGCAATCTGAATTAAAGGCTCTCCAGGATAATCATACATGGGACTTGGTTCCTCTACCCAAAGGAAAAGTTCCTATAGGCTATAAATGGGTATATAAAGTTAAGTTGAAGGCTAATGGTGATGTTGAGAGGTTCAAAGCTCGATTGGTGGCAAAAGGTTACACACAAAAAGAGGGGCTTGATTTCCATGAGACTTTATCACCAGTGGTTAAAATTGCTTCTGTTAGGACTGTCTTATCTTTAGCTGCTCAACATAATTGGTTTGTTCATCAATTAGATGTCTACAATGCTTTCTTACAAGGAGACCTTCATGATGAGGTGTATATGCAGTTGCCTAAGGGCTTTGCCAGTCAGGAGGAGTCTAGTCTAGTATGCAGACTTGTCAAATCCCTCTATGGTCTCAAACAAGCAAGCATGCAATGGAACTTGAAGCTAAGTGAAGCATTATTGGAATCTGGTTTTGTTCAAATTAGCTTAGATCATTTCTTATTCATTAAAAGGAAACGATCAGACATGGAAGTGATTCTTGTCTATGTAGATGATATGTTGGTGACATGAAGCAATTTGGGACTTATAGAGGACACAAAAGCCATTCTACACAAGGCTTTTTAGAAAAAGGATCTTGGAGAATTGAAATTCTTTTTGGGAATGGAATTCAGTAGATCAGCAAAAGGCATTTTGATGAATCAAAGAAAATATGCTTTGGAAATTATTTTAGATTTGGGTCTAAGAAATGCTAAACCAACTTGGACTCCTCTTGAAGCCAACACCAAACTAACAATCCAAGAATTGGATTGTCCCACTGGAGAATTAGATGATGAGCAATTTGAAGACAGAGAGCAGTATCAAAGGCTGGTAGGGAAGATGTTATATTTGACTATGACCAGGACAGACATAGCTTACTCTGTTCAGACACTCAGTCAATTTCTACACCAACCCAAGAGATCACAATGGGAAGCAGCTGTGAGGGTAATGAAATATATCAAGAGGGAGCCAAGACTTGGGATATTACTGAGCAGCAAAAGATCCTACAAGTTGAATGTGTACTGTGATGCTGATTGGGCAGCATGCCAAATACAAGGAGATCAGTGTCAGGTTTCCTAGTTAAACATGGTGATACATTGTTGTCATGGAAATCTAAGAAGCAAAGAGTTCAGCTGAGGCTGAATACAAGAGTATGGTTAATGCAGTCTCAGAACTAGTATGGATTGATGCTTTGTTGAAAGAATTGGGAAATGAAGTTGAATAACCAGCTGTAGCATACAGTGACAGTAAGGCAGCTTTGCAAATAGCAGCCAATCCAGTGTTTCACGAGAGAACCAAGCACATAGAGATCGATTGTCATTTTATTAGACAAAAGCTAAAAACAGGACTGATTAGAACAGAACATGTGAGTTCCAAAGAGCAACTGGCAGACATATTGACAAGAGGATTACCTAGAGCACAACATGAATATTTGATAGGCAAGTTTGGTGTGTTGAATGTCTTTGCACCCACAAGCTTGA
>NW_006241238.1:0-141 GCF_000226075.1 Solanum tuberosum
AGATTCATGCATTGCAAGAGAAGATCCATGCATCGCGAAAAAAAGATTCATGCATTGCAAGAGAAGGAAAATCAAGCATTGCAAGAGAAAAAGATTCATGCATCGCGAGAAAAGAGATTCATGCATTGCAAGAGAAGATTC
>NW_006241238.1:489-1672 GCF_000226075.1 Solanum tuberosum
TATTCACACATCGCGGAAAAATATTCACGCATCGCAAGAAAAGATCCATGCATCGCGAAAGAAGAGATTCATGCATTGCAAGAGAAGATTCATGCATTGCGAGAAAAAGATTCATGCATCGCGGGAAAAGATTCATGCATTGCAAGAGAAGATCTATGCATCGCGGAATAAAGTCATGCATTGCAAGATAAAGAAGTCATGCATCGCTGGAAAAAGATTCATGTATTGCAAGAGAAGACTCATGCATCGCGGGAAAAAGATTCATGCATCGCGAGCAAAAAGGATTGCGTCACCGGAAAGGAATTCCTACATCACAAGAGAAGGATTCATGCGTAGCATGAGAAGGAGTTATACATTGCACGAGAAATATTACCCATCACAAGAAGATCAACATCGACTGCATCATTTTTTCTTTACAAAGTGACATCAAGAGAATTATCAACGACAACATCAAGAGAACCGTCAATATGTTACACCAGCTTATTTTTATTGCTTTGACATCAAATGAAGAATACATTGAAGATTATATTGCAAATATGAAACACTAGCTTTATTGCTTTGCGTCAAACCAGATGGAGTTGAACGCCAAATATTCAAGGAGAACAATTAAGTGTCAACACGGTAAAAGACACTGTCTCCCATTTGAATTGCATTTTTATGCTAATGAGTTTTTATCTCAGTCTTTGTCGAGAGCGTCCGAAAGGATGAATTCTCCAAAATGAACCACAGGTGCGGACGACATCAATCAGGATGCAGCACAACGTGGAACTTTTTCTTAGCAGCGAACTGGGACATAGTCCAAAGAGGAGTGTCAAACTCTTAGGACGCGAGCAGAGGAGCGGCTTCCACCACAATCAAACCACACCCCTATCAGAAGGCATGTGGGTTTATCTTTAGATTTGTCGGTTTCAGTTTCGCTTCCGGAAATTTTTGGTATCTACCGGAAACGGCTTTCCAATCTGAGTGACAATGCACCAAGAGCCTTGAAAATTATGTCCGTGTAAGTTCTTACTTATGGATGTGAAGAGCTCCGCATTCATGGCTAAGAGGTTGCAAGCCTCCTTTTCATACTCGACTTACTTTGTCGCTTTTCCAAAACCAAAGGTGATCTAGCATAATAGAGTTTCTTTTCAACCGATAGAGTCGAACTACAAGCAGCCTGATTCCCTAAGCTGAGGGATAT
>NW_006241239.1:0-133 GCF_000226075.1 Solanum tuberosum
CTACGAGCTTTTTAACTACAACAACTTAAATATACGCAATTGTAGCACGAATTACCACGACTCCTAGCACTTGAGTTGCCCTCCAATGGATCCTCGTTAAGGGATTTAGATTGTACTCATTCCAATTACCAAA
>NW_006241239.1:811-1669 GCF_000226075.1 Solanum tuberosum
GTGAGTAATGCCTACGCATAAGGTATGCAACAAAGGAGACCGACATCCAACAAGCCTAGATTGCGCTTGATCCGCCACCGAGATGGAATTCGACTTAGGTTGTCACTGCTTGAGGAAATGATCCAACCTAACCACACAACTCGAATACCACTTATGCGCCGTACGTGAATTTCTTCGTCGATGCACTCCCAACAACCGCCCCGACACCCGACATTAAATGTCGTGTATCGACGCTGATGCCTTCGTTGCAAGGCTAATCCAATCCCCGTCGTTGCGCGCCTCCGTCGGGGTGAGAATTTAATCACTTCAAAGGTGTTGGAGGCAGACTGAAGTTCTTGCACGAACACCGCCCTCACCGGCCTATAGATACTGCATGGTCGTGCATGGCCTCACGTGTCCCATGCGTGTAGCCCCTAGAGTTAGCCGTAACAGGAGCTCTAGAACTCACCACTCGCTCGAAATCACTGTCGTTTCCACACAAAACGAGTATAAACCGGTCGATATAAATGCCCTAAGCAGCATACAGTCACCCCACACACGTCGCCGACGTGTTTTTGAAGGCGCCCAACGGCGTAGCACACACAAGCCATGCATGCCATCAAGCGCCCACGCAGTACGCCTACTAAGCCCACATGACGCCGATGACGTACACCTGCCGTCACCTCAGTCTGCCTCCAATACCTCTACCCCCCATTATATATGCTTAAAATAAAAAAAAACCATGTGACAGGAGTAGACATCGTTATTCCAGAGAATCATAATGAACATGTACAACCCAGATATGCACACATTAGCTTCCACAAATGACTTTTATATATATAAAAAATTAGTTTTGAACAATTTTTTTTATTTTTCTAT
>NW_006241240.1:0-1666 GCF_000226075.1 Solanum tuberosum
TTCCCTAAGCCTTAGGGCTATTATGTGATTGTCCCCTCTATAAATGTGTGTCTCCTAAATGGTTTTATAGAGAATGTTGACTTAGTATGTTTCAGTGTAATGATAAAACCCTTGTCTATGGTAACTCTTAGGAACACTTCGGTGTATATAAAGTGGTTGTATGGGCGGTCACTTCATTATTCACTTAGTGTGGCTTAGCGTGACTTGAGATAGAGGCTTAAATGGTAATGAAGGACTTACTTTGCTATCTTGTTTAAGTATGGTACACTTGTGTTAATTGAGTTGTAAATGATGTGAATATGGTCTTATTTGTGAATGGTGACTTGAAATGTGGGTTTATGCTTGCGGTCATAAAGGTTTGTTAAAGAAGGTCTTAAAAGCATACATTTCTTGTAAATGTCCGTTGTGCATGTTTTCTTGCATGGTCATCATACTTAGTACTTATTGTACTAATTCCGTATTTTCTCTATTGTTACAAGTGTAGGTAGTGGAAAGTGAAGAGATCTTTTGAGGAAGCTTGGGCTATTGACTCTTCTCAAGAAGCTTGGTATGTCCTCATATATTCGAGGACATAGTTGCTACCTTTCTAGTATTTCCACTTAGACATTGTATAAGACTTATATTTTGTTGTAAAGGGTCGTGCCCCTAAGATGTTCTATTCGTGTCTAAGATGGTACATGAGACTTAGAAATTCTGCTTCGTTACATTTGAAAGATTTTATGAGTATTATGAACTTGTTTTAAAAAGTGTTTAAATTCCTTACGGTTTTATTACTGAATGCGATGAATGAATCCTAAGGCTTGTATGAGACCTCCGAGAGGTCGAATACGCATGTAACGGCTAGGGGGTGCTCTCGGGTCGTTACAAGCTTGGTATCAGAGCATAAGGTTTTGGAAATTGTCCCTTAGGATTCAAAGTCTCATATGCCACGTCTAGTAAAGTCTTGTTCATCGGTGTGAGTCGCGACACATCTATGAGCGAGAGGCTATATGATGGTAGAAGTTTCACTTATTTCATTAATCTTGACGTCTTGCCTTAGAGTTTGGTCTATAAGTATCTTTCCTAATCCGTCTCTTGTGTTTATACGAGGGCTAATCCTAGGAGAGCGGAAGAGGAGAATGTGGATGGGGGAGTTCCTCCCCAAGGTCTTCAAGGTGACCAAGTCCCCATAGGCAATCAAGAGAATGAGGTTCCGGTGGTTCCCCAGGTCATGACTAATGAAGAGATTAGGGAGGCTTTTCTAACTCTAGCTCAAGCTATGACGGCTCAAGCAAATAGAGATGTGGTTCCTAGGGTAAATGTTAATGGGAGTACGACTGCCTCAAGGTTGAGAGACTTCATGAGGATGAATCCTCCTATCTTTTTGGGCTCTAGAATTGGAGAAGATCCCCAAGGATTCTTGGATGAGATTTACAAATTTGTTGATGTTATGGGAGTATCCTCTAGAGAAAACGCAGAATTGGCTTCATACCAATTGAAGGAGGTGGCCCAAATTTGGTACACTCAATGGAAGGCAAATAGGCCGGAGGAAGCGGGTCCTATAGAATAGGAGGAGTTTAAGGAAGCATTCTTGGGTAAGTACTTTCCCCTAGAGAAGAGGGAGTGCAAACTTGAGGAGTTCATTAATCTCAGGCAAGGTAATATGAGTGTGGAGGAGTGTGCTTTG
>NW_006241241.1:0-1666 GCF_000226075.1 Solanum tuberosum
TTATTTAAATAACTTAGCAACTTGTTAACGTTAACTACTTTAGTGTTGACTTAATTCCAACAACTAATCAACTAACTAAACGACATTATTTATTTTAACCTATTTAAACAACTTAACAACTTTTTAACGTTAACTAGTTTAATGTTGACTTAAATCCAACAACCAAATCCACTAACTAAACGACATTATTTATTTAACCTATTTAAACAACTTAACAACTTTTAACGTTAACTAGTTTAATGTTGACTTAAATCCAACAACCAAATCCACTAACTAAACGACATTATTTATTTAACCTATTTAAACAACTTAACAACTTTTTAACGTTAACTAGTTTTGTTTTGACTTAATTCCAACAACTAAATCCACTAACTAACTGACATTATTTGTTTTAACTTATTTAAACAACTGAACAACTTATTAACGTTAACTAGTTTAGTGTTGACTTAATTCCAACAACTAAATCCACTAACTAACTGACATTATTTGTTTTAACTTATTTAAACAACTGAACAACTTATTAACGTTAACTAGTTTAGTGTTGACTTAATTCCAACAACTAAATCCACTAACTAACTGACATTATTTGTTTTAACTTATTTAAACAACTGAACAACTTATTAACGTTAACTAGTTTAGTTTTGACTTAATTTGTAATGACCCAGAAAATCGGTTTTGAATTTTATTATAAAATTACCGTTTTACTCATCTCGATAGTTATCCCGAGTCACTTTTGATCAATTTGAGAAGTCGGTTTGGAAATTTTTGAGTTATTTGTTAATATTGTTTAGTTGACGGGTGATTTTAAATAATTAATTTTAGTTGGTGATTAATGGGCCAAGTGGTATAGTATAATTAATACCACTTAACCCATGTAAAATAATAAAACCATAATTAAATAAAGGGGAGATTATTTCTTTTAGTCACAACAAGAAATAGAGAAACCCTATGAGGCTATGACGACGCTCAATTTCAAAGGAGGAAGCAGGAGTGCCTTTAGGTAAAAATCTATCTAATTATTCTTTCTTATTCGTATATATTAGTGTACAGGGTGTGAATACTAATCATAACTAAATGGACTGGTAAAGAATGAGATGATCCTTGTTTTCTAACGGTACAAAATTAAGTCGGCTGAAAATTTGGTCTATGCAATTCTTAGTAAGCATAAGTTATTGTGGTTTGTGCAAAACAATTGATAAGTAGTAGTGGGTCTTCATAGTTTATGATATTTTGAATAAATAAGTGCTAAGGGCGGACGACGGGAAATCAAAAGAATTCACGTTTTAGTAATTGTTAAAACTTTATTGTTCCATTTATTTATTTATTGTTGGGGTTAATTAGTAATGATTGAATATGCATTATGCCATATACATATATTATATATGCAAAGAATGACCGTCATGATGTAGCAGTGATGGTTAAGAAACCAATCTGTGGCAATATTCTTGAAATTAACAGATTAAAGTTATACTATTAAATTAGTTGAGATTTTAGGGATACAGCGGAAATAGTAGATCGATGTAATATTAGATAAGTTGGGGGTTAGATATTGCTGGTGCAACGTGAATGTGGGGGAAGCAGACCTTGTCTGCAATCATTGTTAATTATTACCAAGTGATTGAGGTAATACTTGGAATTATAAAAGTGGTAGTATAATGACTAAAAG
>NW_006241242.1:0-1664 GCF_000226075.1 Solanum tuberosum
GTAAGCTCAAGGTCATGAGTTGGGTAATTCTTCTCATACACCTTCAGCTGCCTAGAAGCATAATCTATAACCATATCTCGCTGCATCAACACACAACCTAGGCCGACTCTGGATGCATCACAATAGATCACATAACCGTCTGAACCCTCTTGTAGACTCAAAACGGAGTTGTAGTCAACCTAGTTTTCAATTCTGCAAAGCTTTTCTCACAATCATCTGACCATTGAAACTTGACCTTCTTCTGAGTCAACCTAGTCAATAGAGAGGCTATGAATGAAAATCCTTCCACGAACCATCTGTAATAACCCGCTAGACCCAAGAAACTTCTGATATCTGTCGGAAAGGTAGGTCTAGGCCATTGTTTCACTGCTTCTACTTTCTGAGAATCTACTCAGATTGCTTCGCTAGATACAATGTTACCAAGAAAGACAACAGATTGCAACCAAAACTCACATTTTCTAAACTTAGCGAATAACTGGCGATCTTTGAGAATCTGCAGAACAACCCTCAAATGACTCACATGTTCTTCCTCATTCCTAGAGTAAATGATTATATCATCAAAAAAGACAATAATGAACAAATCTAAATACTGTTTGAACACTAAGTTCATCAAATCCATGAAGGATGCATGAGCATTGGTTAGTCCAAACGACATAACAACAAATTCATAATGACCATACCATTCACTATCTTTGACTCTGAACTGATGATAACCGGATCTGAGGTCTATCTTACAAAATGACTAGCACTCTGGAGTTGGTCAATTAAGTCATCAATCCTGGGGATGGGGTACTTATTCTTGATGGTGACCTTGTTCAACTATCTATAGTCAATACACATTCTAAGTGAACCATCTTTCTTCTTCACAAACAAGAGAAACTTCGAATATTTATAATTCTGGCTTTAGATGTTCGTTTCAAGTATAGAAAAACACTCTATTTTACAATCCATACATCATTTGAACTTATAAATACCTATAATTACTCATTAGAACTAACACATATAATTTAATAAATCATCGCAAATACCAACAAAAAAAAATTGGTCAAAAAAACTACATGCAATCAATGTGTGCCTCTTTAGAAGGTAAACAATGTATACTACCATATCGTTTAGTACGTAATTAATTAGGTGAGCCATGATAGATGAAATTGTAGGTCAATGTGTTTTCTTTAAAATTCCACCAATTTTGTATCATTTAATGTTTAAAGTAAAGCATTATAACCATTTTACCAGACACTAGTGTAGTTGTAAATGAAAGAAACTTCGAACATTCATAATTTTGGCTTTAGATGTTCGTTTTGTGTATAGAAAAATTTATTTCACGGTCCATACCGCATTTGAACCTATAAATATCTATAATTACCCATTAGAACTAACACACATAATTTATTAAATCATCACAAACACCCACAAAAAATTTGTTCAAAAAACTACATGCAATCAATGTGTGCCTCTATAGAAGGCAAACAATGTATACTACCATATTGTTTAGTACGTAATAAATTTAGTGAGCCATGATAGATGAAATTGTAGGTCAATGGGTTTTCGTTCAAATTCCACCAATTTTGTATCATTTAATGTTGAAAGCAAAGCATTGTGACCATTTTCCCAGAGACTAGTGTAGCTGGAAATAAGAGAAACTTCGAATGCTCATAATTTTG
>NW_006241243.1:0-1664 GCF_000226075.1 Solanum tuberosum
CCAAGTATAATATATAATATTCAAGATTGGTACTTTTACTAATCTTGAATATTATATATTTTACTTTATGTTATAGAAGAGAGTTTAGGGCCAAGTATAATATATAATATTCAAAATTGGGACTTTTCCCAATCTTGAATATTTATATATTATATATACTTGTATATTCTACTATATATTATAAAAGAGAGTTTAGGGCCAAGTATAATATATAATATCCAAAATTGGGACTTTTCCCAATCTTGAATATTATATATTATATATACTTGTATATTCTATACTATTTTCTATTCTACTATATTATAAAATATCTGGAAGACATTTTTAAAGGGTTAATTTTGTAATTTTATCCATATCATATAAATTAGGACAAAGTGACCAATAATGTACATTATTTCAAAGTTACATAAAAATATTATAAATCACAATAATTAATATCTTCAAACATTTTTAAAAAAATATGAAAATTTGGATGACTCTCCAAATTTCATTTGTGTCTAATAAATTGAGACAACAAAAATAACATATATTGTGTCCATTTTAATTTATTTGTCTTATTTTTTTTATATTTAACAATTGCGTAAAAATACTATAAATCATAATAATTGACAACATAAAATATGTTTTGATAATAAATTCAAAAAATTCCATTGATTATTGAAGTGAATCTATCGTAAAAATACTATAAATCATGATAATTGACAACATAAAATATTTCAAAAATGTTGTAAGTGGATAGTCTTATTATACCTTAAATAGCGTCAAAGAAAGAACAGGTTTGTGATAAAAAAACTTATTCCTTTATCCACGCAAACAATCGCTTCAAAAACTCGGTTATTAGCCCCAAAATATATCATTTATATTATTGGGTCTGTGCATAGCACGGGCAATTGTAATGACCCAGACCCGAAAAGTCATTTTTCTATAATTTTGAATAGTCATTTAACAATAGTTAATTAATTTGCGGGTAATTTATTTATTATTAATAATAATAGGCCAAGTCTGAAATATTAAAATAAGTTACTAGGTTTATTACTTTTAATACATATTATTTTATTTAGTAAAAAGAATAAGAAAGGAGTCTGGCAATAATTAACCTACGGCTTCAACATGGAGGCAGTTTGGTGCCGCAAGAAAATTGTTTCGTGCTTGAGGTAAACCTCAAGTTCAACTTTTATTAATTGTAGTAATTCTAGGATAGATAGTATACATTAGTATAATTATATATCTTTGAGAGAAAGTCTAAATTTTAGTTGTTGTTGTTGGAAATTTCGGCCAGAAATAATGGTAAGTATATTATATTTAAGAATTATGTAATGGCGATATCATTTAATGAATCTAATGATCTAATGATGGGTTAATCACTTGAGACTAGATTTTTGAATAATATAGGCAAGTTTGTGCGTATTGACTCGTTACTGTTATTATTTTATTATTATTATAATTGAATGTGAAACGAGTTAAAAGTTTGATTGTTGTAAATTAACTTCTGCCACTTTATGTACGTATGTTTGGAATTGGAAGGGAATGCATCAGTGGCCAATCATTATGTAATGATGGCCACATGATTGCTAATTAATTATGATAATCAACTAATGGTTTTGGTTTTGAAATTTTAGGTCGTATGCTGTAGTTAAGTTTAGTGGTTATGACATTAATTTTTG
>NW_006241244.1:0-1663 GCF_000226075.1 Solanum tuberosum
CATTGGCATGACAAAGTGCCTTATGCACGCATTGACTCTTAAATTATGAAGAAAAAAAGAGGGTGTTTCATCTTCTCCACCTATTTAACACCCCCTTCTTCTTTCGTTTGACAAAGTTATTAAACTGCAAAGACAACTGATCTAGTATTAGTTTGGGGAATAACAACAAGGCTTCTCTCGGTGAGAATATCCACAAACATACCGAATTACCAATTCCCAAGAAAAATAATCATTTCTTTAGTCCACTAGAGTAACCATGTATAGAAAGAATACTTACCCCAATCTCCCTAGCTGCCTCAGTTACATAACATCCAAGTTTTCTCTTATGAGTCTCAGTCCACATTTTGCCTCGATCAACGTTTCTTCTCATTGCCTTATGAAATTTTCAAATGGTAAAACATTAGTATAATGAATTAAGAACATACTTATCAAATCACATCATATTAAACAACCATTTCAGCTCTTCTTCCGGCAAAACTCTTCACATCTCCAGTATGAGGAGTTTGGTTCTGTCGAATCCATATATTAATTCCTCTTGCAAAGTTTCTACTGGGTAAAGAAGAACAATATGCATAACTGATTTCAGGGAACAATATAATTTATGTTTCGAGTGGGTATACTGAATCGTCAAGAATACTTTATCCAAAGGCATATGGTATGTTACTTTTAGGCTTAAGTCATTTGTGGCCCCTTAAAGTTGTTCGCATAATTCACTTAGACACCTCAATTAGGACTAGTACAAATTGAACATTTTTATCTATCCAAAATATGTTCCTATTAGACCTATTTCGATAATCAGTAAACAAAAAAGTAATGTGTGTGTGATACACTTGATATGATGTGGAAAATATGACTAATTAAAAGATGACATGTGTCACTTGACCTCAACAACTATAGATTTTTTTAATGATAAAATGAATGAAAATTATATCAAATAAATTTTATATCTATATTTTAATAAAAAAATAAATGAAATGACAACACGTTTTACTCAACCCCACCCTACCCAACCCCCTTTCTTCTTCATCTTCTTCTCATAATTTTTTTTTCTCAAACCACAAAAACCAACTTCACTGCAAATTACTTGTAGATTTAGTTTTTTTTTAAAAATGATTTTTATTCCTAATACGTGAAAGAGAAAGATAATCAAAGATACATATACAATAGTGATGAAGAAGTCTGTCAATGGTTACTCATTCGGAAATCGGTTGCAAAGAAAATTCAAGAGGACCAATTAATTTGGAAATCGGTTGCAAAGAAAATTCAAGAGGACCAATTAATTATCAAAAAATATTTTTCATTCCTAATACGTGATAGAGAAAGATATTCGAAGAGTTGGTACAAGAGTGATGAAGAAAGGAAGTTTGCCAATGGTTAATCATCTTGAAATCGATTGCAAGGAGAAATCAAGAGGACCTCAGTTAATTTTATCGAATTATTTGATATTGTTTTTGATAAGTTTAGTGGATTTACAATTTAATTTGAATGGTGATATTTAGTAGAAGGTGACCGGAAATGGAGATGGAACGTCAACTAACTTTTGTCATCCCAATGTTTTTGTAACACCCCGGAAATTTTTTGAGCTAAGATTCAAACAATCCTTTGTTGTGAGTAGGATTTTACTGATGAATTTAAAATTTCTTGAGTGTTAAAGTCACTAGAT
>NW_006241245.1:0-1662 GCF_000226075.1 Solanum tuberosum
GGCAACCTTGTTTCTTTGGTAGAGTTAAGTTTATCTAACTGCAAAAATCTACAGCATCTTCCATCCAGAGATGCCATGCGGCGCCTCACCAAATTACGGCGCCTGAAAATTAAAGGCTGTCCACAGTTGGAAGAAAGCTGCACCAATCGTAGTGGCACAAACTCACAGTGGTCCAAGATTTCTCATATTCCACAAATTAGCGTGGAGTTCACGACAATTCAGGACTTGCGTAAGTTTCTGTTTCTCTTTAGCTTTCGAAGCTTTTCATTCAATCCTTTGGAACTATTTGATACTTTTGAGATATTCACTCCTTTAAAGATGTGTTTTAATCATCAAAGTTTATATTCTTTGTCATAGGCGACTAGAACAAGTGCTATGCTACAAGGTTTCTGTGGTAAACAGTCTCTCCGGGACATATTCTTCGGCTATAGACCTGTTACTGGCTCTTCCATGAATATTTGGTAAGGACTACAGAATCTCTCAAATAAAATGAGCTATCGCATGTCGTTATCGTTCAAAGAGCTCTATGTATGCTTCTTGCAAACTTCAATTCTGGTCTCCTTTGTTTGAGCTGATTTCTAGTGCAAAATGAGATAGTTGAGTGATGCAATAAGGAGAATCAGAAGTAAAATTGTCGAACTGCTAAAATATCAGTTTTGAAAGAAAATCAGTTTGTTAGTTGCAAGGAGATTTAGGAAGTAAGCTGTTAGATAGAGCCTACATTAGTTTCAGTCCATAACATTACATGATGATAGGAAAGTCATGTATTGCATTCTCACTATATTTGAACTCCGACTATTTTTCCCCTTTCTTTCGTTATATTAAAGCCTGACCCCTTCCCTTTCCCAACCTATACGAAAGAAGAAGAATCTCCGTATTTGTCATATCTATTCAGGTGCTATGGTGAAGCTAATGAAAGGTATGGATGGTTGGTGCCATTGAAATCAGTTTATGAGCTATTCATGTGTGGCAGATCAAATAATTCTTACTGATGATGCTACATTTAGACTGTTTCCATGGATTCAGCTAGGAGGTTTCTGCGGTACAAAAGGCAAATTGTATGTTCAAGAACAACTTCATATGGTTTTGTTTTTCAGCTCCATTTCTCATGAGAATATTGTACTACTAACAGGGATGCTATCATAGCAATATCCGTTGCGAAGGACCAGTTTGAGTGGCATCTGTCCATTAAGTTGAAGGTTTCTCTACTCTGCTTATCAGACCAAGCATTCCATGTAAGCTTCTTCTAAATGGTTTTTGTTGCTCACTTACGTCTTGTGATTTGTAAAGTTAGTCCATTTCATCGGTATATGCCAAATTATTCAAAATTACTGTTTCATACAAAAAATGCGAAGCAAAGGCAACAATGGCAGAACAAAAGCTATTCTTTGTTTGAATTCATTGTGTATAAATTATTCACTTTCTTTTAGTAAAAGAAGACACTTTTGAGAAGAAGACATTGTGAAGGTCTGAAGGAGCAAATGCAACAATGGCCGACCCTGTAATTAGTGCTACTGTTCAAGTTTTGCTTGAAAAGCTACTTTCTCTCACTATCGAATTCTGTTCATGAGCTATTCATAAGATGAAGCTGTGATACGAAGACAAAATGTATGTTCCGGCTGACACAGGATTCTTAGATTCAAGACAGATTTCATTTTGGAT
>NW_006241246.1:0-1658 GCF_000226075.1 Solanum tuberosum
AATAATCAATATATTTGGCTTCTATAGTTCTAGAAGTGCTCATCAACATGATTTGCATATTTCCCTCAGCTAGACGATCTCCATCATCAGGTTCTTTCGATTTATTAGATTTCGCCACCATTTCACTCAATCTTACTTGCTCAATTTTCCTGAGATAAATAGCAGGGAAAGGGAATTCAACCTCCGGTTTCCTCAGTATGTTGAAAAAATACGAAAACACAGATGCACCCGAAGTTATAAGCTTAACTGCTGGAATGCTCTGTTCATTCGCGACATGTTCAGCCCATTGCTGCAATATGTCATAAATCACCAAATCAGGTTTCAAATTTTCCAAGATTTTCGAAAAGTTTGGTTTGGACATTTTCAGGGCTTTTTTGAAGGATGTGATTGAGATTGGGTGGGAGACCATTGGTAGTATGGTAATGAGGAGGAAGTTCGGGTAATTCTGGTAAGTGAAGTTCGATAAGCTGAATCAAATCAGCATACTTTTCGGGGATTTTCTTGATGGTGGATTTGAGATTTATCGGAGTTGAACAGAAGTAAATCAAGAATCCTCTGTCCGCGAGTTTCTTAGCTACGTTTAGAAATGGAGAGATGTGTCCATAAGCCAAAAATGGGAACATCAGTACCCTCAAAGTACTAAGAGGCTCTGTAACTTGTTTAGCCATGATCAAAATCTTGAAATGAAAATAGCGTGAGAAATGAGAGACGGTTTCTCTATGGAGTTGGTTTGCTTATTTATTAAAGAGAAAAGACTCAAATATGTATCGAACTACGTGCTCATCTATGATATTCGTTAAAAGTTTGTCTTATCTATGTCATTTATGTTCATGTCATAATTTGTTAACTGCAATGGCATAAATGATCAAAAATTTGAACGGATGACATAGATGAGTCTTTTTCTCAAAGTTAGATGACATATTTGAGTCATTTCCATTTTAAAAAAATGATTTAATTAATGACGTAAACGAATCATAACAAACCACATATACGAAATAAATTTGCAACATCAAAATTGTTTTCGGTTAACAAATAATGATATAGATGAGTTTTTTTTTCAAACAAAAAGGACATAGATGAGTCAAACTTTTAATCAGTCACACAAATAAACCTTTTTTTTCTTAAAGTTCGATGACATATTTGGAATTTTTCCCTTTACTATTAAATACATAAGAGAGATGAGGACAAAAGGGAATCATCTACACAAATACGTTAAAACTTTTACATTAAAAGCTCATCGAAAAATACACATTACTCAATTCCCCAAAAAGTGATGATAACAATGTAGGTGAAAAATACGAAAACCTATGACTTTCTATAAATGATCACATTATTCATTCTGATGTCCTACAATACTTGTCCACTATTGACTTTGAACATTGTTTAAGAAATTATAAATAAAAGGATAATTTTATTATATTATCCTTTGAATATGATAAATATCATTGCTTGAAAAATATAATAGAAAAAGTAAAAATTTAATAATTGGCATATATAGGACTAATAATTATCAGTTATGACACTATTCTTTATCTTTTAAGTTATAACAATAAATAATTATAGGTTATAACATTTTTATGATAATTAATGATACGGATAAATTAGGAACTAAGTGTAAAATTATCCATTGATTTCATAAAGTGGACAAGTATTGTTGA
>NW_006241247.1:0-1657 GCF_000226075.1 Solanum tuberosum
TCAATGATATATATATATATATATATATATATATATACTACTTCAATATATTTTTGTTATCACATTTCCTTATTTACACGTCACTCAGATGAATAATTTTAATAATGTTGACAATTAATATAGAGTGAAGGAATAGATGCAAATTTAGTCAAAAGTATATTTTAATAAAACTTGTTAACTACTACTCCCTCCGTCCCATTTTATATGATGTACTTTGATTTGGCACAAACTTTAAGAAAAATGGAAAGACTTTTAAAACTTGTGGTCCAAAATGAATGATAGAAATTTGTGTGGTTGTAAATCATTTCATTAAGGGTAAAAAAGACATTTTATAGGCAAATTGTTACTTAAAATAGAAATGTGTCATTCTTTTTGGGACTGACTAAAAAGGAAAGTAAGTCATATAAATTGGGACAGAGGGAGTACTAGAGTTGATAAAAAACAGAAAATTGAAAGTTTCTCAAGGCAAAGTTAATACAACAACTTTTTGTATTGAATCTTAATAAAATAAAGAGAATAGAGTTTTGACTATGATTTTCTCAAGTTGATCAGTTTGGATCGAACTCTATAAACACACTTAATAATTGAGAGGGGGTTTTGAGGGGTCCCAAAAGGCAACATAATTACATGTTTATTGTAATGTTTTTGTCATGCATTTGCATTTGGTATTTGGATATTTGGTTGTTGTGCTTTGAATTATAAGGTGGAGCCCAAGAACCATTGATGGGAAATAAAGTTTTTCTACAGCTGAATTACGCGTGTACTGTTATTAAAGTAGAATCATGTATGTAATTAATGTATCTTTACAATAATATTTGATATCAAAATTCCCAAATTAGTAAATGTAGTCCTTTATATTTTTCTAGGGATCACCAGATACTACAACTGCCTAAAATATGGGAAAATTATATATAATAGCAAACTATTAATTCAAATTAAATGATATAACCATAGTTTGATTTAATTGTACCCCATAGCAAACTGTTGCTATTTCGCTTCTCTCCTGGTGAATCTCGCTCACCACTCTCGTTCTCGCTGGGCAGTCTCCATCGCCTTTCTCGCTTTTATACAAACACAAATGTATAAAATGCGTTTATGTTTGTATAAAGCGAGAAAAAATTGTATATATACATATATTTTCGTTCCCCTCCCTCCCCTCTCCCAGATCTCGCTCGCCACTCTACCAGATCTCGCTCGCTATTCTCACTGGCCTCTCTCACTTTATACAAACACAAATGTATACATTGCGTTTGTGTTTGTATAAAGCGAAAGAAAATTGTATATTTCTACTATATAGAAATGTCATCCCATGGACGACCACCGCAATAAGAATTGTACAATGAGCTATATTAATTGCACTTTGAAGTGTTGTACACGTGTCAATTGGAGTCTGAATGGTCACTCCAAGTGGGTACCACAGACCAACAATGTAATTCTAGAATTATCTTTTCACTATCTTCATTCTAGAAATTGCCCAGAATTATCTCTTTCAATTCATTTCCCAAAATAAAGATGAATATGGCTTTTGATGGTGATATAGTGGCAGTTGAGCTTTTGCCTCAAGAACAATGGCACGAGGAAAAGTCTTTGGCATTAGCTGATGGAGGTTTGTCCACTTCATTGTTTTTAATGAACGTGATTTTCTTTTATCTTGAAA
>NW_006241248.1:0-1654 GCF_000226075.1 Solanum tuberosum
AAAAGTGACAGACAACGTCTCTATGTCCGTCGCTTTTAGAAAAAAATGTTTGACCAATATTTTGACCAAAAAGCAACAGACTAAGAGACATTGTTCGTCGCTTTCTTAAAATATTTGACCAAGAAGCGACGAACATAAAGATGTTGTCCGTCGCTAATTTAAAAAATAATTAAACAATTAAAATTAATAAAAAGCGACGGATGGCGTGACTTTTTTTAAATTAATAAATAATTATTTTTAATAAAAAGCGACGGACTGCGTCACTATCTATATAAAATAATTAATTAGCAAAAAAACACGAGAAAAAGCGACGGACTAAGCGATGTCGTCCGTCGCTTTTAAAAAAAAAAAATTTAAAAATTTTAATTAAAAAGCGACGGACTAAGAGACGCTGTCCGTCGCTTTTTAAAAATGTTTGACTTGATATTTTGACCAAAAATCGATGGACTAAGAGATGCCGTCCGTCGCTTTTTATTCCGTCGTTTTTTAGCAGTTTTTTAGTAGTGTTGGTACTCACCCCTTGCTACTACATTTTTTTTGTAGGTTACTAGCTCGGACCTTTGTGATATTTTCTTTTCTCCCTGTCTGAGTCTTCTTGTGGAGGTTTGTGAGGTAGCTGCTTGTCATTTCAGCGGACCTCCTTCCCCTTAATTATGATCTTGTTCAATTCTAGAAACAATGTCATTTGAAGCTTGTATTTTCTTTCAACTTTGTTATAACACATTAGAGACTTGTTCACGTGACAACCAGATTTTGGGGGTTTAATTAAGTTGACCTTGTTTTCCACAGTATTTTATGGTATTAGACTTTTATTCACGTTTTACTTCCGCATTCACTATATTAGATGGGTTTTAGGCTGACTTGTCTTGATAGGATCAGACGATTGCCATCACGTCCATTTTTGGGTCGTGACAGCTCTCTGTTTCAGATGATATTTTAACTATTCAAGATTCAAATTATACAAACTTCAATTTACATTTTAAAGAATATTTTTTTCATTAAATTGACATGAGAAGAATTGTAATATATAATATTTTTTGAACACATGCCAAGAGTAGTAAACTACACAACGTGATTTTTACTTAATTAAATAGCGTTTATTTTGAAGTGAAGAACTATGCAATGTGATTTTTACTTAAATACCGTTTATTTTGGAGTGAAGAAAATAATATAACTGAATCGCAATGAGTGAAAATCACAACATAAGGAGTACGTAAATGCATGGATGGTTGAAAGAAATAATAACTAGGAACAATATATCAATATCAAATACCTATAATTATAAATCACATTTTTTGTGTGTTCTATATACTAACAAGATGACTCATGAATAAAAACATTTTATAGGGGACCATAGTTTTTTTTTTATATGCTTTTTTTTTTTGTTTCTTTTATTTGTGTTTTTCTATTGGTGAAGTGTATATTATTTGGATAAGATCTATCCTTAAAATAATGGATTCACGTGAATTCAGAAAACAATCTCATTGTATATCTATTTAAGACTTTAAAATATTTGGGACCATAGATTTAATTGATGTGTGGTAGGTAGGGTTTAAATTGCAATTGTCAAATTAGTCCCGCCATTACACCCCAAAAAATAAAAATAAAACGTGGCACATTTTTGGAACAAATAAGAAGGTTGAGGGACCGTAGT
>NW_006241249.1:0-1652 GCF_000226075.1 Solanum tuberosum
TTAATATACATGCTTCCATTTGAGAATATTTAATAAATGAAATCAAAATAAGTTGAGTGGCAAAAGGTTGAGTATTCACGTCTTAGGTCGCATGTTCAAGCCTCATATCATGCAAAGTGAGGCCCAATTTTTAAGTGGATAAGGGTAGAGGGGCGGACCCATTATCCATCGAGTTTAGAAGATTGTGATTGGTCCAAAGGACGAGCTCAATTACTAAAAAAAAATAAGTTGAGCATAGCTATTTTGTTCCATTATTCATAAATTGGAATAAAGAAGTGAAATCATTTTATTTTTGTTTATAAAAATGAAAAATAACTAACAACAATTTTTTGAGAATATTAGCCTGTTAGGTAATCGTGTATGTTTGTGTTAATATTTTTAAGTTATAATTTAATTTAAAAAATAATTAAAAATATACTTTTAAAAAGTAGGCTGACCCAATATGGCTCACAACCCACATACTAATGAGTCGGACCAGCTATTTTGTAGCCCACAAAAGAAATGAGTTAGTCAAACCTGGCTCATCAAATTCTATAATCTGCATGGATTAGCCCAAATAGGGTGGACCAATTCATATTGATAGCTTTAGGATCGTCCTTTTTGCTCTAGTCTCATACTATTAGGCACGTGCAATGACAAAATATCTAATAAGGTTGCCCAAAAAAGTTAATGGGATGGCAAAAAGGATCTTTATTACTATTAAAGAGAGATTTTTTCTCCGTTCACTTTTATTTATTACTTATTTCTAAAAGAAATTTTTATTTTTAACTTATCACTTTTGATATATAAAGAAAATATTTTTTATGTTTTTATTGTTAGCATTGAATACTATTTCTCCATATCATTTTTCAAGATGCAATATTAAATATTAATTAATAGAGTTAATGTGATTAAATACCTATATCAATAATTATTTTCTTAATAAATGTGTCAAACAATGACAAATAAAAATGAACAGTAAGAGTAATATAATGTGAGAATAAATTCAATGGATTGATACTACAAGAAAAGAACTGCTTTGGTTATTTATTTGCATAAATGTCGAATTATGCCTTTGTGGCTTTTATTTTTGGGTGGTTGAAAATATCTGATACTCAAAATAACAAATAATTATATGTGACGTATAACTTTACATTTTTATATTAATATCTTACAAATTATACCGTAAAAGAAATTTAATTTCTATATAATTTGTGTGGAGTGGGACCAAAGTTCTTTATATTTATGCAAAGAGAATCAGATCTGAATTTTTTTGTCAATAAATTTTCATTAAATGAATAATAGATAAAAACTAAAATGTACATGCAAAAACTTCGAAATTATTACATTCGTTTTGTTTTACTTAACACATATTAACTTGATATTTTCCTTAAAAATACATTATTAGAGGTTTATTTTAGTAAATTAACCTTATTAACTATGTTTTAAAAATTTGCATTTGACTTCTAATGTTTTATGTAATTAGTTAATGATAATAATAATAATATTAAATAAAAAAATAATAATCTATCTTGATATATTAAAATTTAATCAAAATTCAAGTAAAGTGAAACATTGAGTAATAACAATATACGCTCTCCATCCCACATCATTGAAAAATATTCTTTTCAATGGGTAGTAAAATTGATGAAAGAAATATTTTATTTGAGGAT
>NW_006241250.1:0-1651 GCF_000226075.1 Solanum tuberosum
CTTTTGCTTGACCAGTAGAGTAGATCTTACTACTTGGCATGTCAGGCTACAATTAAATTATGAATATAATTCAATGTTTAAATTGTCTAAATTAACAAAATAGTTTAAGATAAAGCAAAGACTCGCATTCATGACTTTGAAGTTATTTGCAGCTTGAAACACACCCATTCTCATGACTCTTGGCCTTTTGTCAGGTGATGTATTTTCCCTACCTCTTCCTCTTTTTGTAGTACCAGCTACTGAAGATGATGCATGATAATTATGAGGAGAACAAGAGGATGTAGGATGATCAGTAGGTGCAGTAGAGGAGATGCACTAGGTGCCATTGATGATGTTCTTTTCGTCTTCCTCTTCATTTAAAACAAGTTCAAATATTATATTTGGTTTGCCTCTTTTGTTGCGTGAACTTGTTGGTCGTTCTGCCCTTACTGATACACTAGGTGTTGTGTTGGTGCACTAAGTGTTTGTGATGGTGTACTATGTGTTGTTGATGGTGCACTTTGTCATGTTGATGACTCAACACCTTCTGTTTGAGGATACCCTCTCTTGTTATGGCCTCGACATGGCATATACTACATATTATTGCAAGTCCAGACCTAGGCAGCTTTCCAGATTTCTTAGTTTCTCCAGCTACTTTTTTTCTAGCCTTAGATGGTCTACCAGGCATGTTTGTGATTTATGGTGGTGAAACAATAGGGTTTGTATAAACTGGTCACATCTCCATGTTTGTGAGTGGTTCAAGGACATTGTCATAAGTCCACAAGTACGTTTTCTTATTGTAGCAGTTGTCTATATAGTCATAAAGAGAAAAATTCTTAAAGCATAATGCAGCCACAACATGTGGACATGATATGCCCCTTAACGGCCACACCCTATAGCTACAAGTCCTCCTGGCAATATCTACTTTGTATTGACAAAGCCCTTATTTCACTTCAAATCTAGTCACTCCATTAAACTCAATGGTACAATGTTCTCCTCTAAGACCTTCAAATCCATTGGAGAGAAATTACACTTTCAAGTACTTCGGAACTCCCTTAAATTGGCTATTTTTGTCATCATCTTCACTCTTCTTTTTTTCAAGCATAGTAATGATGGTCTTGTGTCCAGTAGTCAAGATCCATGTATTAAAATACTCAGACACGTTATTGTCTACAGAATCACACTTTACTTCAGTGTTGAAGTAAGTTTCGCACCAAAAATTAATGTTGTAAAACATTAAGTCACCCATAATTTTTTCTAAACCTAACAACTTTGTCTTATTTATATTTTTTCTTAATTGAGACCAAATAGACTCTTAGCTATCTTCCAAAATTATTTTCTTATTTGAAGACCCCTTCAATCCATATCCTAGTTACCTAACATGTGTCTAACACATTTTCTATGTTCACAATAAGGTAATACCTCTTCAATTGTTGCAGATGACAATTAGGTTATAATTACATATAGAAAGTGAAAATTACAAAATAAATACATACAAATACATATGCAGAAGTTCACATACCTTATGCATATCTGTAATCAATGTGAGACCTTCACCATCTCCAAGTCCTAGGTCATCCTTTAAGCACTTGAGATATAATCATTTCTAAACATATCTGAATAGTCAACACAATAAAATAAACAACACAACACCATTTCTAAACATATCTGA
>NW_006241251.1:0-1650 GCF_000226075.1 Solanum tuberosum
TTTGCTCCTATTTTTTTGTTTACATGGTGTTGTGAACCACCGGTGTATTTTTTTAATTATATGTGGGTATAATTTTTCTAAAAATGGCATTCCTAATAGCATATCTTTTGTTGTAAGTTCAAAGTTATACATTTTTTCTATAGTTAATATCGTATCCCATATTTGTACTTTTATATTTTTTGCCTTATATGTGATCATGCTTCCGTCATTATTAAATCCTGTTACTACTATCGGTGTTTTTATTTTTTTCCATTTATCTTCTGGTAAACAATTGTATTTATATCTATTGGCTTCTGCTCTTGTATCTATCATTGGTGTATAATATCTGTTGTAATATCCCTCTATTATTATCTTTGCAGGTATATATATTTTCATATTTTTATCATACTAAAGTTCTTTTTATTATTATTCTTTTATTTTCATAATTTATTGTTAAATGTTTATCTTCTAGATTGTATGATTTTACTTGTTCTAACCATTATATTCCTAAAGTGATATTTTTATCTCCTTGATATATTTTAAACTTTATTACCATTGGTACTCCTCCAATGATTATTTCCTTTTCTGTAGTTTCTTTGGTATTTATTAATGCTTTTGGTAGTTCGGGGCATAACTGTTCAGTGGTTATTATTTCATCTTCTGTTACTAATTCTCTTGTAATATAGTTTTCTTCTTGTCCTGTATTTATTAATATTAAGTATTTTCGTTGTTCCATTACTCCCGTTATGTAGTAATGATATGGTTTTATTTCTTCTTCCATTGATTTTTGTGGAGTTTTATCCATTCTTCTTGAGGTACTCATATTTGATGATATTTGGGGTATTTCATAGTTTATTCTTTTTTATGTGCTTAATCTTTCTTTTACTATTTCTATATCGATCTCATTATACCTATAATCATTATTATCTATAACTGTAACTATTCTTTCAAAATGATTTTCTATTTTTATTTTTTTTATTTTATTTTTCGATGTGATCTTATGTTTTGTTGTTAAAACATATGAGTTTTTACATCTAGCTGTAAATATTTTACTTCATGGGGCTAGTTCTATCCCTGACATTTTTCAATATAATACTAGTGATTTATCTATGTTTCTGTCATTTATTGCTACTGAGTATTTAGCACTAATTATAAATTTAAATTTTTGGTATATGAGATTACCTTTTACTGCACTTATTATACTTTTTTCTATGGGTTGTATAATTCTATCATCCGCTAAGTATATTTCTATGGGTGTATCTATTCCTTCCGTAAAACATGCTTTTATTAGTATTTCAGTTCCTCTTAAATGTACATATTTAATTGGATTTTTAGCCTTAATATCTTGTATTTCTTTATTTATTATTCGTTTATTTATTATTGGTATTTTGGCCTTACCTTTAGTGTATTTGCAATCTATGATATGTTCTCTTTGACTTACTACATAATATTCTTCTTTTTGTCGTTTAAACCAGTGTCTTATTGTTGGCATTTCGAATATTTTTGCTATGCTTAGGTCTAGTTCTTTTCCTTTTATTTGTTCAAATATATTATTATCAAATATTATTTTTTGTTCTGAAGATTCTTCGTCTTGATGTTCTTCTTTAGTTATTATTTGTATATCAGTTTCAGTCATTTGTTATATTATAGAATTCATTATCTGATTCCATT
>NW_006241252.1:0-1647 GCF_000226075.1 Solanum tuberosum
CTCCTTTCTTTTCTTATTTCACAACTTTCCCTAAAATTTGAAGAAATAGAAAATTTTTCTTGTCGTCTTGGTGTTGATAATCTCGTTGTTGATGTTTCTTGGTGAAGATTCTTGGAGGAATAAGGAATTGAAGGTCTAATAGGTTAGGGCTCTACATCATATGATAAAAATCTTCTTCTTTTTTCGATTATTATGATTTTAGGGATTATTATAGTGTAAAGAGTGTTGGAATCGACCTACTATAGTCGTCATTCTTACGATCTTATAGTTTTTCGTTGTGCTATTGAGTAATTGCTACTGTTAGGGTTTTGTGTTATCAACTTAGTGCAGCTCTTAGTGATTAGGGTTCTGTGTTATCGACTTAGTGCGACTATTAGTGATTGTGTTTTAGGTTAGGGTTTGATGTTAGTTCGAAACTTATTATTTGTCTCTTATACATTTGTAGACTTCAATTTGTACATTATCGACTTGGTTACAAGTCTTTTGTTAGTGCTTTTTCTAAGTCTTTTGTTCTGTTAGTGATGGGCCTAAATGTTAGTCTTTTGTTAGTGCTTTTTCTACTCTTGTTAGTTAGTGTTTCTGCTACTGTTGTTTGTTTGTGATTATGTTTGTTGTGTATAGCTTGTTAGAGTTTGTTCTTGAAATGTGTGTTTGAATTGTGTTTGTCTTTTTACATGCTTTTTCAGGATTGTAACATCCCACAACTAGAAAGAGTCATTTTTGGAAATAATGAAAATATGGAAATTTGACAAAAGCTAAGTTAAGAATGAGTTTTGGGTCAACTTCAAACTACCATAACTCCTAGCTCTGGATGGGTTAAGTGTTCTACAAGATACCGTAGGAAATATTTTCGAATTATCTTTCCAAATTAGTATGAGTGAGATATGTCCATTTGAAGTTGGACTAGATAAGGAAAGTCAAAACCAGATTTTAGATGGGTATTGTGGTCTTTTCACAACCCAATTAATTAATTTCGTTTTTGGTAATTAAGTTGGGGTCTAAACTGATTGGATTCAGTTTACTCTTTTGAAATTAGAGTTAGGGTTTTGAGAGAAGAGAAAAGAAGAGGAGAAAAGAGAAGGAGAAGCAAGGAAATCGTCAATTTCTTGAAGCTAAGATCGTGGATTTCGTCAAGGGGTGATCCCCATGAGGTATGTGAGATAACATAGAGTTGGGTTAGTTCACCCACGCGCCAATCATGATTTATTTTAGCGTATTTTCGTTCTTGAGGTTAAAGAAATTGAGTTCTTGATGAATATTATTGAAAGTTTCGTTTGAATCTTGATTGATGAGTTGTTGAGGAGTTATTGATATAGTTTCATGAGATTAGAGGTTGTTTTTGAGTAGGTTGATGTGAGGCCAAAAATATATATTTTAATCATTATTCGCCTCACATTTATTATTTATATTTGTCCCTTTTGAGCATTAATTTTATGAATTGTGCTTAATAGTGTATTTTTATTTGTAGGATTAAATTGGGTGGAAAAATTCAAGAAGTTTGAAGCTAAAACGAATTAAAGATGGAAGGTTGAAGAAGGAAATCAAGCAGACAACTTAATGAATTAAACTTTATAAAATAATATATATTTTAGTGGAAGTAGAATTGGAATTGGAATTTGTAATGACCCTCCAGGTCATTTTTAAATT
>NW_006241253.1:0-1645 GCF_000226075.1 Solanum tuberosum
TAGTGCCATTTTTATTCCATATTGGACTGACAATCCCTTTTCTTGTTTCTAGATAGTGTTGTGCCTGCGAGGAGCTATAAACTTCAGTAAGCTAGGGGCAAAGTTACCAAGAGGTGTACTGCTTGTAGGTCCACCAGGGACAGGAAAAACCTTACTAGCTCGTGCTGTGGCAGGAGAAGCTGGAGTACCCTTTTTTTCTGTTTCTGCTAGTGAATTTGTTGAAATGTTTGTTGGAAGAGGAGCTGCTCGTATTAGAGACCTTTTCAGTGTAGCAAGAAAGAATGCTCCTTCAATCATTTTCATTGATGAACTTGATGCTGTCGGAGGAAAGCGTGGCAGGAGTTTCAATGATGAGAGAGACCAAACTTTGAATCAGGTAAAATAGAGACTGAGACCTCTGTCTCTTCTTTGATGGAGTCATCTTATTTATCTGATGGCATCTTGATTGAGTCATAAGTTTGCTGATATCCTTCTGCTATTTGTGCATTGTTTACTTGTGGATGATTAGTATTAACATTTGAGAATCTTGATCCACTGACCTCAACTTATTATATATCTACTTTTGTGAAAAGGCTTATTTGGCAGCTGCCAGATTTTTTCCATTTATGTTCATATTAGGTCTTTCATTGCCAGTTATGTGATAAATATGTGCTTCTTTATGAGAACAGGTTATGTAAGTTCATATAGAGTCAGGAGCCAAAAGGGCAACAAAATTGACCAAAAATTCCAAAAGGGCAAACAATCTATGGAGGAAACCAAAATGGTAAAGGCGCAGGGGCCCAAGTGCCTTCCCTTTACTCTGTTAATGGCATTAACCGACAAAAAGAGGAAGACACATGACGGCATGTGCCTTGCATTCAAAAAAGAAAGGTAAATGACATTTTGCGCCTTACAGGTGCTATCAGACCCCTTTTTTCATCTAATTAATGAAATGTATTTTATAGCCAAACGGTTAACTTAGTATTTGACTGCGAACATTCTAAATTTAATTTAAAGTTATGTTTCAAATTTGAAAAACAACTTATAGTTTGTTTTCTAATTGACTTTAAAATAATAGCACATTCAAATTTAAATATTATTTTAGATATTATAAAAAGTATAACCAATTACTATAAAATTTTATGTTATTGGATCCGTGCACAACACGGGCTATCGTAACTAGTATAAATTATAAGTATGAAAAAGTTAAGGCGCGGTAAAAATAAATTGGAAAGAATGTTAAAAACAAACACAACAAAGTTTTTAAAATACAATATAATTTAAATAACAATCAAAACAAACATTACATTGTATTTAGACTAACAATACAGTACAACCATCCGAACAAGGTGTAAATTAAAAGAATGAAAAAGGAAAGAATGTTAAAATAACTATAACTATAATTAAAAAGAATGTTAAAATAAGTAAAGAATGAAAAGAAATCTTAAAACAACTAAAGAATGAGAAATAATTAGATGAAAAAGGGGTCTGACAGTGCCTGTATGGCGCAAAATGTCAGCCGCCTTTTTTTTTTAATGTAAGGCACAAGCCGTCATATGCCTTGTAAGGCACAAACCATCATGTGCCTTCCTCTTTTCGTCGGTTAACGCCGTTTGAGCGATACTTGGCGTTGGCACAAAAGGTTCGGTCATTATAATCTTAGCTC
>NW_006241254.1:0-383 GCF_000226075.1 Solanum tuberosum
GGTCCTAGGTCCCGTGTCCGCGTCTTGGGGGTAGTTTGGGGCGTGACAAAAACCCAATTCCCTAAATCATAAAATCCCATATAAAACTATTAACCTAAATCCCGAGACATAAAGAAAACCAAAACCCTAAACCCCAAACGCTAACGTAAAATCCTAAATCCTAGACCTAAGACCCTAAGAAACCATGTTTCCTAAACCTTCAAAATCCCTAAAATAAACCCTAAACCTATAAACCCCTAAAAAACTTAACCTAACAAGCACAAATCCCTAAGCCCTAAAAACCTAGATAAAAAGCCTTAACCTAAATTTTTAAACCTAAAAAAACCCTAAGCCCTAAACCCTGAATCCAAAACCCAAATGCTAAACTCAAACCCCTAAGAAAC
>NW_006241254.1:876-1645 GCF_000226075.1 Solanum tuberosum
AAAAACCCTAATCCCTAAACCCTAAACCCTAACCTAAAACCCCAAATATTAAACCTAAATCCCTAAATACTATAAACCCTAAAACAACATTTAAAACAACTACAATACCATTACCCTAAACACTACATCCTTAAAAATTTTAAACCCTAAACCTTAAAAAACACAAAAAAAAAATATCCTAACCCCCAAACCATAAATCCTAAAAAATCGTAAAAAACAAAAACCCCTAAACCTAAAAAATTGTAACTTCGAAACACTATAAAGCGCTAAATTGTATATGCTAAATCCTAAAAAATACAATAAAAAATCGTAAGCCCTAAACCCTAAACCTATAAAACCATAAGCCAAAAAACGCAAATCCCTAAGCCCTAAAAAACTAGATAAAATCCTTAACCTAAATCCTTAAACCTAAAAGAACCCTAACCCCTAAAGCCTGAATCCAAAACCCAAATCCTAAGATCAAACCACTAAGAAACACTAAACGCTAAACCTTAAGAAACCCTAAATGGTACTAACCCTATAAAACCCCTAAAAACCATTTAAAACAACTACAAAACCTAAGATCTAAACCCTAAATCCTAAATATCTGTAAACCCTAAACTTACAAACACAAAAAACCCTAAGTGTAAACCCTCAACCCTAAGAAACACGAAAAAACCCAAAACCCCGAAAAAACCCAAAAACTGTAAACGCTCAATCCTAAGAAACACGAAAAAATCCAAAAACCCGCAAAAACCCAAAAACCCCTTAAGCTAGAAAAACTCTAAGC
>NW_006241255.1:0-1644 GCF_000226075.1 Solanum tuberosum
AAAGCTGATATTGATTTGTATCTAGGATAGAGATATACCTAGTTACCATGCTTGGTTGTGAATCAAGATGAAAGCTTAATGCTTCGTAGTTGTGTCAATCTATCCCCGCTCAACGATGTAGTTAGATTGTCAACTGTGCTAGGTGGTTAGAGGTCAGGAGATCATAATCATATTATTAATCTTGTAAATCATTAATTTGATAACCATTCATATTCTGCAGTGAAAGATACTATCCATGAATTGTTATTTAAGTGGCAGGCTTGCAACCCTAGAATTTCTCAAGTCATTGATATAACTCCAAGTGAAACTGAATCATGGATAGTAAATTTAGTTAATTTGATTATTGCAATTTTTAGTCTAAAAGCCAATTAAACCCTCTCCACACACTTGCATTAAATTGTAGTTACAAGAGAAATTGAATATTTGCTAATCATAAATCATTTGGGTTCAATAATCACGCTCTTAAGAGTCATTATATTAGTTGTGTGACCACATACACTTGTGTGTGCATTTGGAAGCAATATTGTATCCGGTAGGGGACAAGTCAAGAAGACTAGTGCTGGACTGTGAAAAGATTTGTTGCATTAGGTTTAAATCTCCTTAAAGTGAGCGAGATATCCGCGTCTCAGCCTGAAGAGCTTTTATTTTCTTCATTTTATTTTTCAATTGCAATTTGTAATCTTGTAAGTTTCACCAACACACATTAATTACACCATCATGGAGTTGTTACAACATTGATTATTAGTTTTGAGTGGATTTGATTTGGTATTGTTTTTTGAAGTTTAAAAACAATGAATAATTAGTAACAAGATCGACAACATGTAGTTGTACTAAGCTATCAATGTTTGTGTGTGAATGCTTAATGTCCACACTACAAAAGAACTTAATAATTTATTCTACCATTTTAAATGGATGATTTAACATGGCCTAGAGGTGAACGAGTTACCAATGTTTTGGATGGCGTTATATATATATATATATATGCTAGAAGGGAAAGCCAGTGCGATGTGCATGGGCCTAACATGACTAATTTGCTTATCTAATTTATCCAATTAAGATATAATTTAGTACATAGTGTATACAGATATGATAATGTTATTACGTTATAAGTGTTATTGATTGAATCGTACATATACCAAATAAAGACATTTTATGTAATCTTACTTCTGTCATAACCCAATTACTTGAGTCATGATGACACATACTATAACCCATCAGTAAGTAAGCTGATCCATAACGTAGAACAACAAATAATGAATGTAAGGTTAGAATATTGCGGAAGCAGTAAAAATAACAATAGAAATAGACAACAGTAAGTCGAAGCAAACCAAAAATATATACAATAGATCCCTCCCATAACCTGGAAGTCACGAGTACAGAGTTGTCTAACAAATGAGTACAAGTCCCAAAAGTGGACCCAAAATACAAAGTTTGTCTCAAAAAGCAAAAGACTAGTTATAGAAAATACTGAAGGAGACATGTATGTCTGATGCCAAGTGCTCACCCTCGCCTCTGATAAACCATTGCAACAAGCTCAAAAGATCACTATTGATAACTGGTACTAGGACCTACATCATGAAACAGATGTAGACTGTATGAGCACCAAACCAACAGGTACTCAGTAGGCATCATAGACCGACTGAG
>NW_006241256.1:0-1641 GCF_000226075.1 Solanum tuberosum
TTATAATAAATTAAATTTTATTATTTTAAATTTATGACCTCAATTGTCAGCCTATTCCACATTATAAAATGTTCCAAAGTAGATATTAGATTTACAAAAATGTCGATGCCAGCTAAAGTAATAAAATAACATCTAAGGGCATGAACTGCCAGCTAAAGTAATAAAATAACATCTAAGGACATGAATCTATATATGTATATATAAAGCTGAATATTGACAATTTGATGTGGCATCTCTCTATGACCAGTATTTGTATTCATCTTTTTTTTCCTTTTTTTGACATTTTATCTTTGTTTTGTATTTTTTATTTGTAATTTTTTTAAAAAGTATTTATGTCATACCCGATTAATTATGCCCTTTATAACATCCATTACACTAATATAGATTTAAGTAAATGAAAATGGAAGATGAAAAGATAAAAACTATTCATTTTTTATAACTGTTTATAATTATTTAGCCTATAAAATAAAAACAAAATAGTTGAGCATTTGTAACAAATAAGAACAAATTTCTTCACTTTGGCTCTTCTTCTTCTGACGATAATGATCAATATATGGTATCAACTTTTGTCGCTAAGATGTCCATCAAATTTCTAGGTCGTGTGACTTTTTTAACAAAAGAGAAATTCATGATTTTTGTGAAGACATTGATGTAAAGAAAGAGATTATGTAACAAAAAATTCTTTTCAAAATAAAAGACTTTTTGAAAAAATGTTTATTCCTCCTACAAGGAGAGAAAATTCATTGTGGTTGAGAAATTTATAAGAATGCTGATTAGTGTTTCAAAGGGTAAGAAAATTATTTGGAGAAAAAATCATTCTATTTATGGAATTTGTATCAAATTAGGAGGAGAACAAGCAAAAAATTTATTTTGTGATTTGAAAAAGAGAGAAAAATTAGATATTATTTCTTTCAACCTCATTATTCTTCTAATTTCTTTCTTCTTTTATTTTTTCTTGATTTTTTGTATCTTTAATTAAAGTTTTTTTTCTTATTTTATCTTTTAATTAAAGTTTTTTTTCTTATTTATCTTTAATTAAAGTTTATTATATATTTTCTTAAAAAAGAATTTAAAAGATGATCATATTTAGTTCCTTTCCTCATCAATGCTATTAATCTCATAATTAGTGTTATTTATATTATTTTCTTAATTACTTTTTTTTCTTTTCATTTAATTATTTATTTGAAGAAATTAGTTATTATAACTTTATAAGAATTACACATGTATTTTTTACCATTAATTGATTTGTCATTTTTAAAATATTTGGATCATTCTTCATCTTAAAAGTTTCTATCTATATGCAATAATAAAGCTAAAATAGAAAATGTGGGGTGACACCTTCTTAGCAATAGATACTTATTTATTCTTATCAATGTTTCTGACATTTTTTGTTATTTTTTCCTAAAATAATTGTTGCCTCGATTTTTAGTTTTAGTTTTATTTTTTTAGCATTTTCTAATTTTAAAAGACTGAAAAATTTATATTGAAAATTTACAAAATATAAAATTTGATTTATTTAACTCCTATCATCATCAATATTATTATTAAGTTCTTTTACTTTTTTCCTTAATCTTCATTTCATCATTAATGTAATTTATATCATTTTCTTAGATATATACACACACACATATATCTATATAT
>NW_006241257.1:0-1639 GCF_000226075.1 Solanum tuberosum
ATGTACTAATGCATATGTGTGCCTACATTGTCTCATAATGTAGGGTTTGACGCGTCCTCTCCTCCCGCTTGTGTGTAGTTGATCAATTGCTCTTGAAGACTTGGTGAATCCTCAAGTTCCAAGGACCATGTCACCTTTACTTTATTTTCTTATGTTTTAGTTTTTGGATGTTGTACATGGTGTATGGGTTACGTCCCGACCACTTCTTTTATGTATAGATTGACTTGTCAAGACTATGAGTAGACTTCCTCTTTTATGTCAAACTATTTCATTATATATATGAGATTTTCTCCACTTTTGTCTATTATATGGTGTATATGTATGTCAAGTGGTTTGTATTGGGCCTCTCGGGGTCTTATACACGATGTCAAATTTAGGGTTTACTTTGGGTCATGACAGCTACATATTAAACTGTCAAAAATGGCCTATTATGTATCTAAGAACCACACAGTATTAAAATTAGCTAATTTTATTATTGACTAAGTTTTAGTACCTTTTAAATAACTTAATTATTGACAGTCTAATTTCTTTAATTAGTGAGCTTACAATTATAATAATGACAAGAAGCTTCATATCAAGCCTAAATCTCTTTATCCTAAGATCTTTTTCTATAAGTAGAGTTAGTAGTGTTGATTAGATCGTGCCAAATAACCTATAAAGGCATGTTATTTTCATCACATATGGGATACTAGCGATATTAGAATTTTTTTCTTTCCTAGATAGTTGTGCTTATAATCCTTTTTTGTTCCAGATTTGTTAGGTCTCACGGTCTTTGTTCCACTTGCTGGTCAACTGTGTCTGGTGCAACCACACCGGCTACACTTTTTTGCTTCAGTGATGCTGCATCTGTGCGAGAATGAAAATCTCTCTCCAATGATGACGCATCTCCAAATCTGGAGGTTATTGGATCCTTCGACAAGACTTTGTTGCTCCCACGACTATGCTTCAGCAAGGAAGGTCTGCCTTGGCGACATCATACCTATGAGGGCCTTCCACTTAAGCTAAATTTTATCACCGGTACAACCTGACCTCCGCTTTGGCGAGGATAACTGTACTAGAAAAGTTTGATCCGAATATGATTTTGGGAGATTTTTGAGCTTCTCTTGAGGTTATTTCTGAGGCTGTTTTGAGATTTCTTCACGGCTTGAGGCTGGACTTTATTACCTAACAACCAGACCTCCTTTTTGGTACCTCTCCATTGATTTGCAACATCTCGTACCTTCAAATTCTGGATTGGACCATTTGTCGTTTGAGATCTCACTTTTAAAAGAGCTCAATGCACGGAGATGGCACTACATCAAAGTCATGTGGACCTCATCTCATGACACAACTCAATGCACTACAAGAAAAGGGTGAATTACATAGGGATTAGTATGAAAATTTGCAAGAAAATAATTTTCCTGCGAATTTTCATACTAATCCCCAGAAATTCCCCATGTAATTCACACTTTTCCTATAGAGATGGTTTTCACAAGCTATTTTGTTTCAAAGATGCTCTAGGATATGCAATTCCCTCTAGTGAGATGTGGATGCCACACCTGACCTCAGGGGCGGCTCAACATAATTCGAGGTCTAAAGCAAAATTTTAATTAGAGGCCTAAACTTTAAATAAATTTTATCTGTATTTATTTATTTTTCT
>NW_006241258.1:0-1638 GCF_000226075.1 Solanum tuberosum
GCAGGGTTAGCTTAGGATCACTTGTGGTCCTAGGTTCCGTGTTCGCGTCTTGGTTGTAGCTCGGGGTGTGACAAACTTGGTATCAGAGCACTAGGTTTAAGTGTCCTAGGATGTCTGAAAAGCCGCACTAAGTAGAGTCCTTTTCATGGGTGTGAAGTGCACCACATATAATGAGAGGGAGGCTACGAAGTGTTTTAGGAAAATTTCTCTTTCTTTGTTATTCTTATCGTGCGTTGGTATGATCTCCTTTCTAATCCGTCGTTATAGGCTTAAGATCATGCCTCCCCGTAGAGCTAACACTAGGAATGCGAATGCCAGGAATGCTAACACAGTTCTTCTAGTCCCAGATTAGGGAGTTTCGAATGCAGAGTTTCAAAACACTATTCAACCTTTCGCTCAAAGTATGAATAATCAGAACAATCAGCCGGTTGAGGGAGATAAGCTTAGGAAAATTGCTAAGGTAAACAAGAAACCTAGAACAGGGAACTATGAGTACTCTTAGCAGAAATCGGGTGGTGGAAATCACTCACAGTTTCGATAAGATCAGAATAGTAGGGCACCAAGCTCTAAGTTTCAGCGAAGTGTTTCAGGAAATAGGACCTACCCAACTTGTCCAAAGTGTGGTAAGAACCATCCAGGCGAGTGTCTTGTAGGCAAGGAAGGATGTTTTGGGTGTGGCCAGTCTGGTCATAGGGTGAAGAATTGCCCTTCTGCCAGGAAGGGGCAAGAAAGTAACAATACTAGGGCTCAGTGTACAGCTCCAACAGTACCGAAAGGTCACCCAACTCAGCAGGGTAACTCTTCTGGTACAGGTGGCGGACAACGCCAAAACAGGCTCTATGCTCTTCAGGCTCCCCAGGACCAGGAAGAGTTTCTTGATGTGATTACTGGTACGTTTCGATTCCTTATTTAGATATTTTGTAGTGTTAGATCCAAGGGCTACTCTTTCCTTTGTAACTCTTTTTATAGGAGTAATCTTAGGAGTTAGTCTAGAAACTCCTTCAGAACCCTTCTTAGTCTCTACCCCAGTTGGTGACCTAGTTATAGCGAGACGGGTATACAGAAATTGCCCTTTCACAGTCTCTCAGAAAGTCACCTCAGCAAATCTTGTAGAGTTAGAAATGGTAGACTTCGATGTCATTCTAGGCATGGATTGGTTTCAGTTCTGTCATGCCCCAGTCGATTGTAGAATTCGGGCTGTTCAGTTCCAATTTTCTTACGAGCCAGTCTTAGAATAGAAGGGTAGTAGCTCAGTACCTATATGTTGCTTATCTCTTACCTTAAGGCCAGAAAAAGGTGAATCTACAGGGTGGTGTAGTACATATTGAGGAAAAAAAAGGAAGGAAGTAGAAAAAGATGTTCATCGTCTTGCTCTTTTAGGAGTTAGTCATACTAACACATCAGATGGTGGTGTGGTAGTCCAGAATAGATTAGAATCTTCTTTGGTAGTGAAAGATAAGGAAAAGCAAGACAGCGATCCGATATTACTTGAACTCAATGGTGCAGTCCATCAACAGAGAGTTGAAGTTTTCTCCCAAGGGAGAGATGGTGTACTGCGCTATCAGGGTCTATTATGTGTTCCTAATGTGGGCGAGTTGAGAAAGCATATTCTTGCAGAGGCTCATAACTCCAGATATT
>NW_006241259.1:0-1630 GCF_000226075.1 Solanum tuberosum
AATATTTTTTATTTTTATTTAATGTTTTCATATTATGTGTTTTTTTCACGTGTATTATCATGTTTATTTATTGTTTTCATAATATAATTCTATTTGTCAAATATTTTGTCACGTTTATTTAATATTTTTCATATAATGTGAATCTATTACGTGATTACCATCACTGCAACTGCAAAGTAATACTATTGAATTAAATAAAAAGGTAAATGAAAAACGACAATGCTTTAATTTATTTATATATATATATATATAATGTTAATTCGAAAAGGAAGCCTTGAATCACCGATAAAGTTTTCTCCATGTGATCTATAAGTCAAGAGTTTGAACCTTGGAAGCAGGCATTAATGTTTGCATTAGGATATGTTGGTTACCTGACACCCCTTCATTGGGCGCTTCTACGGACCTTGTTAATGTAGGATGCTTTGTGCACCAGACAACCTTTTTATAAATATATAAATGTTAATTATATACCATGAATGAAAATGAAACATGCCAAATAGATAGTTTTATTCTTTATTCACACTTGCATTTTTTCCTAATGTGATTCAGGACAAAAAACTCAACACCTCCATTTTATTATGTTTTTGGCTGAAATTTTTCATGGACTTCCGTTAAGACCTTATTAATGGAGCCAGTTGGTCCCAAGGGGTAAACAGATGCATTTTCAAGTTCTTACGATCCCTAGAGTAGGTAAACCCCATTTTTGTCGATTTTTGTGTACTATAGTCCATGGATTTTTGGTTATCCGGAATTTCGGCATGTTTTTGGCTGAAAATTTTCATGGATGTCCGTTAAGACCTTAGTAATGGATCCAGGTTGTTCCGAGAGGAAAACAGGCGCATTTTAAAATTCAAACGAGCCCCAAAGCAAGTAAACCCCCATTTTGCCAATTTTCATGTGCTGTCCATGGATTTTTGGTGATCCAAAATTCTGACGTGTTTTTGACCGAAAGTTTTCATGGACATCCGTTAAGACCTTAGTAATGCAACCAGTTGGTCCCGAGGGGAAAACAGGCGCATTTTACTATTGAAACGAACCCTAGAGCAGGTAAGCCCCTATTTTGCCGATTTTTGTGTGCTATATAGTCCAGAGATTTTTGGTGATCCAGAATTCTAGCGTGTTTTTGGCCAAAATTTTTTATGGACGTTCGTTAAAACCTTGGTAATGGAGTCAGTTGGTCCTGAGGGCACATGGACGCATTTTCAAGTTCAAACGAACCCAGGGCAGGTAAACCCCCATTTTGTCGATTTTCATGTGTTATAGTCCATGTATTTTTGGTGATCCGCAATTTTGATGTGTTTTTGGCTAAAATTTTTCATGGACGTCCCTTAAAACCTTAGTAACTAACCAGATTGTTTTGAGGGGCTAATAGGCACATTTTCAAGTTCAAACGAGCCCAGAGCAGGTAAACCCCCATTTTGTCAATTTTTCGTGTGCTATAGTCCATGGATATTTGGTGATCCGAAATTTGGGTGTGTTTGATTCAACGTTTCAAGCATACTTCAACCAATTTTAGGTGTCAACGATCGTAAATCATTATAAAACCCATTTATTCATGGACTATAGCACAACTCAACCTAATACCAACAAAATTATCAATCAAAAATCTTAGTTCTAAAACCTCTCTCTC
>NW_006241260.1:0-1627 GCF_000226075.1 Solanum tuberosum
AAAAAAAAAAACAAAAATATTCTTTGTTTATTACTATAATAATTGGAGTCTGAGAAGAATCGAATGTACACAAATTGATCTTACCCTGCCTTTGTGTGGTAGAAAAGTTATTTCTGATAGATTCTTGGCTCCAAAAAGGGTTATAAAAAAAGGTTTGAAAACCAAATAAAAGAAGGGAGCAAAAACAACAAGCGGTAGTAAAAATTGGAGGGGACGTATAATTATCATTATTCGTTTGATTTTCCACATGTAAGTAAATATTCTAATAGTCGTAAAGTTTAAGAAAAAAAGAAGAATATCTATATAGTCATTCTTTATTTAATCATCCACCCAACTGTATAAACTTAAATAGTTTAGAAAAAATAAACGATGAATTGGATGGATTATTTGTCCAAAACTATCACTTTAAGAAATATAAGAAAACTTTAATATGTAACTCAAATATATCTTAAATATCAAAATTATCATTTAAATGAGAGGTAATGCTAGTTCCACATATCTTTTTATTAAAACAGGAGGTTAAACCTATATATACATACTTGGACAAACAAACAAAAAAAGAAAAGAAACTTTCAACAGATAAATTAGAGAATAGAAGTAGTTTACCCAGTTTGCTTGTTCTTTTCAATCAGCAGATCATTCAAGAGTTTGACATCTTCAAATTCTCCATTAAGAGTTGAACCCAAAATAGCAGCAACACAAATGGTGTTCTCATCTACCATTTCCACAGCTTTCATTGGGTCCATCACATAGTACCCTTCCCTTAGCTTTACTTCTTTCAATTCCACTTCAAAGTAGTTTGCAAATTTCTCCCAACACACCTAAAATTAAAAAATATTTTATGTATAACAAGTTTTTGAAATCCTGTTACGGAGTCAGAAATTTAATCAAGTTATAACAAGACTTAATATACAAGAATTTGGATATGTAACCAAAAGTAATTTTTGAACCCTTTTTGCTAATAACTCTCAATCTCAAACAAGTGATATTTAAAGATTATTATACTAAACGCGACAAGTAAGATGGTGAGAATGTAGGAGTTATGATACCTGAACATTAGCGCCAGTAACAATATTGGGCTTATCATAAGGCTTTCCCTCAGCTTTGCGTTTGTTTTGCCAGTTCCTCTTGAAGGCTAGGCCCGCTAACATTATGGCCTCTGATGAGCCCACTGTGCCAACACCAATTGCTATTTCTTCCTCTTTCAAAGGTGCGTTGAATAAACGTGCTATGATATTCACACATCGATTCTGTAATTTAGAGAATAGCTATTTTTAGAAATCACGGCCAAAGATAATTAATTAAATTTTTTAATAATATATCAAATCAATAAATTAAATAAGTAAATAAATACACATGTGAAGTCCACCTGTCATTTCAACAGTTGAGTCATTAAAGTAATGGATATTTTTAACAACTTCGTAATGACATGGGTGTATTTATTTCGAAAGTATAAGAGTTAAGACCAACTATTTTACACTTCATTCTCTATATTTGAAGGATAAAATAGAGAGAATACTCTCTCCAATTCATCTTTATATGACTCTTTATTCTCTATTTACAGAGATGTGAATACTTAATAGTAGTTCTTCAAATTTGGAGAACCACTATTCACACTCTCTATTTT
>NW_006241261.1:0-1625 GCF_000226075.1 Solanum tuberosum
CTGTTCAAAATGAAGTTCTCATTTAGATGGATAAAAAACATTTCTTCTACTAAGAATGGTTTACTTGGAGAACCTGTCTTGTTTTAAAATGATTTGTATCTCAAGTGTTTTTGTTTTAAGGTTCCAGATCGTTTTGACTCTCCTTTCTTTCCTTATTATTTACACTATCTGTAATCTAGAATGCTTTCAACCTACTATTGCTAGTTTTCTCACTATTCAAATGTGAGGCAATTTTGTTGCTGGTACATATTAAAAGTTCAGTTTGTCCCTTTTATGGAGGACTGCTTCTCTGTCTAATTATTGGTCACCCAAAGAAAAACAAATATTAGGGTGCAAAAGGAGATGGAGAAACTTTGCTTCTGGTATACACTCATTATGCATAATCTGCCCAAAAAAAATATTTCTTACATTAACATCTCATTTGAAAATGAAACAGGATATTGTAAGTTCTTCCATTTTGTTTGCTTGAATCTCATATTTTGATTCTTTGTAATGTTAACTGGGAGTCTGGGATTGTATTTTCTTTATCTGTTCTTGAGATAGCTATTCTGTCTGTCTGTTCTTTGTAACTTTATGGTATCTTTAACATCCCGCATTCACATAACTGATCAAATAGAAAAAAGATCTTATCACATCTGCATAGTTTCTGCAGCCTTCTCTCCATCTGAGCCTTTCCTCTTGAGGGTGGTAAACTAGATTTCATTATGTTACCTGGTTCATTGTTCTTCGTCCTGTGGTGAAAATACTTGTGTGGCTTTGTTGATGCCTGAAGGATTTTCCAGAGGAGTAACTTGAAATCATCTAATGACGTACGATGAATAGAAACAAGAGAAAATTCAAGTGCAGAGCTGGAAATTTTGGCGGATAGTTAAAAAGAAGATGGGATGAGGGAGCAAAAAGAAAGGTGTGCTTTGGGCTCATGAATAGAGAAAATGATTTTTTTGCTTGAAGAAGTAGGAGGGTGAACAAACTTGAAATCAGGATAATGATAACGGTCCAACTCAAGAGGGAAATCAAATAGTCAAAACTGCTGGTAACTGAGGACTGACAACTGAACAAACAGAAATGAAGAACATATGATAAAGCAAAAGGGAAAAACAACTGAGAAGAAACAAACTACAGGAAGACTGTTTGCTTATTTCCTTTTTTTTTATTGGGATGTGTGTTGGGTTGGTGGCACAGTTATCTTTGCAATCTTGGGTAATCTCAATTAATTGAATGTTCCATCACTTTTATTAGAGATTTGTGATATATGTAAATAGACAGTTCTTAATGCAGAATTTGAATGCAAAAGCTGTTTCACTTTTGAGAGAAAAGAGAAGAGAATAGAGGACAAATCTGTCTAGAATGGAGAAATGAGAGGAGGTCAGATGGAGCTTGGAGCAGCAGTAAGAATAAGTTGAGGGAGGGGAGGGAAGATATGAAGAGAGGGGAACTCAGGGACCTCTAAAATAGCTTATTGAGGAGTAGAACAAAAAGATAAGAGGTATCAGGAAAAAGAAAGAAAAAGAGAATGGAAAAGAACTAGAAGACGAGGTGGAGGTTCTACGTAGGTACTTCATTTCAAAATATGGTCAGGAGTCATGATAATCATGCGGGGGTTTTACCCTGTGCGCACCCAAAGG
>NW_006241262.1:0-1623 GCF_000226075.1 Solanum tuberosum
GGATAGAAGATTAGTAGAAAGTCAGAGAGATTTCTTTTTTTGATAGGCGGGAAGTGATTTTATTTAGAGCATTTTATTTGCTCTCTCTTCTCCTTACCATTGGCATTGTATTTTTTGTTCATTACCTTATTCTTCAATTGTATTACTATTGTTCTTTTTATGTTTGTGATTCTTACTATTTTTACTATCAAATTTTTTTTCTTTGAAAGTTGTCTCATCTTTTTTATTTAATATATTTTTACTATTGTATTTGCTGGTGCTGTTGAGGAAGTATCCTGAGCATTTTGTGATCAATACACGATCCAAGGGATGAGTGACTTTGGAGTTCGTTTGTCTTGTCTCACTACTTTCGTGAGAACTTGTTGACACTTTTTAGCTGTGTAGCTTTCCTTTAGTTTAGCCTCAAGCCACTGGGGTCAAACATGGGCATTTACTTGGTGGACAAAATTACTTGCTAGTTTTGCTGGTGTGTAACAGCTGATAACTCTGATAAAATAGTTGAGATGTGTGCAAGTTAAGTTGAACACTACTCTATTACTGCATAACCATTTCTCATACTTTCTAGAAACATTCAAAACGATCAAAAGAAATTGAAGGAATCATCTTTTTAATATCTGCACCTCGTGTAGGAATTTAATATCACGGAATATATGAAATAATAATTAAAACTTATCAATCATTAAAACTTATTAATCTCTAAAACTCCTCAGTCTCAGCCCAATTCAAGAATGAAAGTAAATTTAAGAATACACATCAAGAACATCTAACTTTCAACCTTTTTAGAACGAATTTCGCTGAACTTAACATGATTGGCGCGTGGGTGAACGAACCCAATGCTATGAAAGTCTCACATACCTCGTATGGATCGCCCCTTGACGAAATCCACGACCTTAGCTTCAAGAATTGACGATTTCCTTGCCTTCTCTTCTCCTTTCTCCTCTTCTTTTCTCTTCTCTCAAAACCCTAACTCAAATCTCAAAAGCGTAAACTGACCAACATCAGTTTAGACCCTAATTAATTACCAAAAAATGAAATTAAGTCATTGGGTATGGAAAAGACCAAAATATCCTTCCAAAATCCGGATTAGACTTTAATTTCCTTATCCATACAACCCAACTTCAAATGGGCATATCTCACTTATACGAACTCGTAATTGTGCAAACTTGGCGGCGTTGGAAAGATAATTCAAAGATCTTTTCTAAGGTATCTGGAAAAATACCTAACTCATCTTGAACCAGGAGTTATGATCGTTTGAAGTTGACCCAAAACTCATTCTTAACTTAACTCTTGTCAAATTTCCAAATTTTTATTATTTCCAAAATCACTCTTTCAAATTCTAGCTCTTTCTAGTTCTTTCAATTTGCGAGATGTTACAAATCTAGTCATATTCCTTTATAGATCATCTGACACAACATCCTTGAAGCCATGCCAAAAGTTTATTAATGTTGTCTTTTTTTCCTGGTTCACTTGGCACATCAAGGTACGATAAGATTTTTAAGGCCTTTATGTCCTTACAATGACATACCAAATTTGAATTTTGTCTTCAAGAGATGGTAGTATAGATCTTAAAAGGGGTTTCTATTGTATGTTGAACAATTGCAGAAGAGAAAACTTTTCTGAATA
>NW_006241263.1:0-1623 GCF_000226075.1 Solanum tuberosum
CATATAATAACAGCTGATACTATTTCACTATCCCATATGAAAGGTACAAAAAATTAAGTATCAGATACACAATATGTATATCAAACTTACTCTATCAGAAATTAACAGGTAATAAAAGTAGCCAGAATTGAAAACATAACATTTTTCATTTATTGCATCAAAATATAATAAGCTAAAAGTACTTTAGAAAGTATCAAATTTAAGAATTATTAGACAGTAAACATCAAGGTAATCTCAAAAAGTAATCATCAAGAATCTTTCGGGTTGAAAGTACATGTTCTTCGATTGTGACCTTCTTGTCAACAACATCCACAATAGTTTGTGTTTGTGTTTGTGCTTAGCTTTTCATATGAATTTTTCTTCCTCTTTTTCCTTGGTCTATCAGGCATTTTTTTTTGTATTTGGAGGCAAGACAACATCTTCCAAAACACCTTCTGGAACTGTCCAATCACTTATGTCCGGCATTGGTTCCTAACAGACGCCTTAAAAGTCCAACAACAATCATCTGAATAACACACTAATACATAGCTGCAAGTATACCATACACATTTATTATTTGATCATGTTTAATGTATCAAACCATAAATTGGAAACAAAAAAACAGTGCAATATTAATGTTTCAAACAAATTAACGATGAACACAATTTATCATTCTCAAAATGAACATGATACGTTGCTTGGATACAAATTCAAAAATGATACAAAATAAACATATTTACCAAATTTCACATATTATTCTCAAAATGAACATGATACTTTATTAAATTCACACAATTATATACAAATATAATAACCTAACACATTCAGTGCACAGAACACATATTCTTTGTGTATCTTGATCAAATATCAACTAACAAATTATACAAATGAAGAATGTTATCAAATATATGTATCACATACCTTTTGTTATCAAATCTTTTAACTCTAAAATTGAAGTTATGCTTAATTTTGTATTTTGCCATTACAACCACTAGAGTTGCCTTGTTCTTGTACAATTGCTTCACTTCCACAACAGTACTATTTGGATATGATATATAATTTTCGATCTCCATTTCTGGTAAGTAATAGGAATCAACAATTTTTTATTCAACTATGCTTAGGGCTTTTGCGTCCCTTTTTCCACCTTTAAAACACATAATTGCACCTGTGGTTGGATCGAAATTTTGTATCTGTTCATCACTTTTATCTGTTGTATCAATGCATAGTGGATACAAACTAAATCCTACCTCATGTTTCTTTACTTCTATGTATTACTTCACTCCCATAGCATTCCTAATACACAATGAAGACGAATTACCTTCCACAACGTATCTTATCTCGATGTTTTTTTTTTCAATTCATCAATATCCAATTTAGCTGCAATGGCCGAAATAAGATTCACAAACGAAATATTTTCTCCAACCACTCGCTCGTAACTAACATCACTTTCCCATATTCCCGAATGCCTTAACAATATCGAAATATTCATTTCGAATCTTCACAATTTTTTTATGCAAAATTTTGTTAATCAAGCTTCTGCAATTTTTTGGATGAAAAGGGAGACACAATTACATAATTTGAAATTTAAATTTTCAAGTTTTGTTACATTTTTGTGAAAGGCTGATTGTTTGAAGAAAGAAACGT
>NW_006241264.1:0-1623 GCF_000226075.1 Solanum tuberosum
GGCGCACTGCAGGCGCGCCGCCCCAGCCTCCTGGCGCGACGCGCCTGGCCCTCCCCAGGTGCATCTGCCGAGTGTTTCAATTCATTTTCTGATCCTAAATCATTTTATTCCGATTCTTTTTCCCAAATTCACCTTAGATTCATGTACCCAAATCATATACACAAAATCTAACCCAAACAACTCAAGGAAACAACACTTAATCATGAAGAAGCTCCTAACTCCCGTCTCATATTCAAGAACGAAATCAATTCAAGAATAACTATCAAGAACATCAATTTCTCAATCTTTTAGGATGAAAATGCGCTGAATTAAAACATGTTTGGTGCGTGGGTGAAATAACCCAACTCTATCTGATCTCACATACCTTGTAGGGATCACCCCGACGAAAACCACAAGCTAATCTCGACGAATCTTGAACGAATCTTGAACGTTCTTGCTTCCCCTTCTCCTTTCTCTTTTCTCCAAGCCCTAACGTAAATTCCAATTTTCTAAAACTGACTAAACCTGATTTTACCCATATTAAACTCCTAAAAATGGAGTAAAATAAAAGGTCAATGAAAAGACTAAAATACCCCTTAAATTTCCGGATTGGACATTTCCTTAATCCAATTGCCCAACTTCCAAAAGGAATAACTCACTCATACAAACTCGGAATCTCACAAACTTGGCGGCGTTAAAAAGATCATTCCAAGAGATTTACAACAATATCTGGAAGTACACCTAACTCATCCTGAGATAGGAGTTATGGCCGTTTGAAGTCTGAGGTAGGAGTTATGGCTGTTTGAAATTGACCAAAAACTCACTTTAACACCTTTACCACATTTCCAGATTTTTAATTCTTCCCAAAATCAACTATTTTCTAGATTTTAAACTTCTTTCTAGTTCTTTCTGGTTGCGAGATGTTACAAAAATTGACCTTTCTTGATTTGTCAAAATAGACAAGTAATAAGGGACAACAAAAACAAGAAAAAGTGGACAAGTAATTAGGGACAGAGGGAGTAATAATTGTTCGTTTGACTTTCTTATGTCAGCCAGAATATGATTATGAATTAATCATAACATTTTCCCAAAATAGAAAGGGATTTGTCAAAGAAAATATGATGTATATATGTAACACCCCAGAAACTAGTATGCAAAACTAGAGCTTGAGGAGAGGGTTAGAGTCGTGAATAACTCCCCATACTTAAAATAAATGTTTTCATGCTAGAAATTCAAGGTACCAACCCTGAAGGAACAACCAAGGGCCCTTGAGGAAGACCCTTCAAGGCTGCCAAAAACAGTGACCCACGAAGGAGGCCCATGCCCCGTAGGTCCACCCACACCCCATGGGTGAGGGGTCATGGGTTAGGGTCCCAAAAGTAGTTTCCTAGACACCCACCCACGGATGACCAGCACGCCACGTGGGTCCATCCACGGACCGAGGTCATGGAGTCGTGGGTGGTCACCTGGAAACCATTTTAAGGAATTAGTTAGGGACACTTTGGGGTTTTCTGGTTTTTAATTAATATTAAGTGGTGTTGTTTTAGCCTAAATTAAACCCCTTATATAAGGATTTTAGACCCTAAACTAACTCATCCAAATCATTACTTCTAAAAACCCAAAAAAACTCATCCTCTCCAAAAA
>NW_006241265.1:0-1623 GCF_000226075.1 Solanum tuberosum
AGGCATAATAATCAATACGTTTCAGGTTTATATTTTTGTGTTGTTTAAATGCTAGTAATTTATAACTCTAAATTAAATACTAGGATATATGATAACATGCTAGTTAAAATAATCGTAAGTATTTTAATTTCTTGTCATAAATTTATGATAAATATTAGTGTGTCATAAAGAATAATAGTATTATGTTAAATATGACTTAAAAATCTTACGAAACTTTGGTGTTAATAACTATTGAACTAGTAATAAATATTGTAAAATAATTAGAATATATATTAAATTTACCGTTTCATACTTTATGAGTTTACATGCTTTGTAACATCCCATGTTCATGCATATGATATATTTTATACTAATTCTTAATCATTTGAAATATTAATTTATCTTTCATTATAAAGAAATCAAAATCATGTTATTAACTCAACTATTTTATGATAGTTTTTCATCATGTCGAATTTATCAAAGCTTGAATTTGTGGCACTTGACATTTCTGGAAGAACTATTTGTCATGGGTACTTGATGCTGAAATTCACCTTACCGCTAAGGTCTTGGTGATTGTATAATCGAAGGAAATAAGGCATCAAGTCAGGATAAAGCGAAAGCTATGATTTTCCTTCGTCATCATCTTGATGAAAGCCTGAAGGTCAAATACTTAACAGTGAAAGATCCACTTGAATTGTGGATAGGTTTGAAAGGGAGGTATGACCACCTCAAGGCAACGGTATTGCCAAGGTCTCGTTATGAGTGGATGCACTTACGGTTTCAAGATTATAAAACCGTAATTGAGTATAACTCTGTTGTATTTAGAATAACTTCCCAACTGAAATTATGTGGGGAAACTATAAAAGATGAAGACATGTTGGAAAAAACACTAACTACTTTCCATGCCTCCAATATGATATTACAGCAGCAATACCGTGAAAAGGGTTTTAAAAAATACTCTGAATTAATCTCATGCCTTCTGGTGGCTGAGCAGCATAATGACCTTTTAATGAAAAATCATGAAGCCCGTCCCACTGGAAGTGCTCCATTGCCGGAGGCCCACGGGGTAGAAGCACACGGCCAGTCTGAAATAAGACAAAATAATCGAGGCCATGATAATGTGCGCGGGCGTGGCAAAGGCAAAAAACGATATAATAATCGTCGAGGTGGTGGTCATAACAAAAGGGAGAACAATATGGGTTCTCAAAATAATCCTTCAAAAGGCAAGGGCGATCACTGTCATCGTTGTGGCCTTAAAGGTCATTGAAAAAATGAATGTCGGGCACCTGAGCATTTTGTCAGGCTGTATCAAAATTCCTTCAAAAGAAAAGGGAATAAAGGCGGTACCTCATCTTCCAATGCCCGAGTAGAGTCACATTTGACTCTCAAAGATGATGCTCAGGCAGGGTCTTCTCAAAAATATGATGAGAATGTTGAGGCGAATTTAGCATTGAAAGATGATGCTTTTGATGGGCTCAGTGATATTACTCATCTAGAAGCTGAGGACTTCTTTGGCGATCGCAATTGAAGATTGATAATTGAACTGGGAAATAAATAATGTTGTTATGTGTTTTTAATGTCTTATTTAAAGTTCATGTACTTAAATTTTGTTTTGTTAAGTTTCGTACTTCTTATTATGTATTT
>NW_006241266.1:0-1622 GCF_000226075.1 Solanum tuberosum
GAAAATTCACTGGCAAAATCGAGTCAACTATTAGAAACCACAGCCCAATAATCTTTTACTGATTCTAAGGAAGAAAACAGAGCATATTATGAAAGTTTTAACCTATGATGTTAGAAAAGGGGAAGAAGAAGAAGAAGACTAACTTGAATAAAACAAGAAAAAACGCATCAATCGATCAATGGAAGAAACAAGCAACTCAATTTAGAAGAGGAAACAAACCTGGAATTCTATTTTTTTCGCAACTATAAGCAGCAACTACACAATGAAGAAGACAACGCTGCTATGAAAATATATTCACTGCGTTGAGATTGGGCAGTGTCGAAGCAATCTTATTGATGAGGCGATGATTTGAAGAAAGCTAGGGTTGCGACCATATAGACTATTCTGAAAAAAGGAAGAAGAAAAGACTATTCCTATTCCACATATATACGTTTATTAATTTTCTGAAAAAAAGAGCGGGTCTTTTTTTTTGGCTAATGAAAAAACACTTAGCGCCTAAATTTTGGTTAAAACAAATTAAAAGTTTATTTTTTTAATATTTCAGTATTAAATTTTGGTGGATGTAATTTCCGCTAATTCCTTCAATTAAAATTTGGGACCAGTTATTAAGTTCTTTAGGGACCGGATTTAGTATCTTCGCTATAAAATATATATATAAGGACCAGAATATAATATCGTCCCAATACATATATCATTAGGGAAGGGATTACTAGCTCGTCACTAAATGTTGGTCTTAACAAACTGTTTTTCTTGTAGTGGGCTTAGGGTATTTTGGGTTGTTTAGATTTACGGTTTGTAGATTTCTAGATTTTAGAATTTGGAGAAAATGTTTTTGTAGTGATTTTAAATGGTTTCTAGGGTTCATAGGATTTAGGGTTTTTTAAGGTTTAGCGTTTAGGGTTTCTTAGGGTTGTAGGTTTATTATTTACGGTTTTAGGTTAGGGTTTAGGGTTTAGGGATTAGGGTTTTTTATAGTCTAGGATTTTATGTTAAGGGTTTAATCTAGGTTTTTAGGGTTTAGGGATTTGGAATTTTTAGGTTTAGGATTATTAGGGTTTTGGGCTTACTTTTTTGTGTTTTTAGGATTTAACATATACGACTTAGGGTTTAATAGTATTAGAGCTTAGAGTTTTTCTTGCTTAAAGGGTTTTTGGGTTTTTGGGTTTTTTCGGGTTTTTGGATTTTGTGGTGTTTCTTATGGTTGAGGGTTTACATTGGGGTTTTTTGTGTTTGTAAGTTTAGGGATTACAGATATTTAGGATTTAGGGTTTAGATCTTAGGTTTTGTAGGTGTTTTAAATGGTTTTTAGGGGTTTTATAGGTTTAGTACCATTTAGGGTTTCTTAAGGTTTAGGGTTTAGTGTTTCTTAGGGGTTTGAGCTTAGGATTTGGGTTTTTGGATTCAGGCTTTAGGGCTTAGGGATTTGGGTTTTTTGGCTTATGGTTTTTTTATGGTTTTATAGGTTTAGGGTTTAAGGCTTACTATTTTTTCTTGTATTTTTTAGGATTTAGCATATACAATTTTGCGCTTTATAGTGTTTCGAACTTACAGTTTTTTAGGTTTAGGGTTTTTTGGGTTTTTTACGATTTTTAAGAGTTAAGTGTTTCTTACGATTTTTTAGG
>NW_006241267.1:0-1621 GCF_000226075.1 Solanum tuberosum
ATCGACGATATATGGACGCCATTGCATTGGTGCAATACTTTGGAAAACCTGATTTATTCATAACAATGACATGCAACCCATCTTGGCCAGAAATAAAAGAACAACTACTACTCAATGATGAAGTACAAAACAGACCCGATTTGGTTAGTAGAGTTTTTAGAGCAAAAGTAGAACAATTAAAAAAAGATATATTAAAAAGACAAATTTTTGGAAAGGTTGCTGCTTTTATGTATACTATAGAGTTTCAAAAACGTGGTCTTCCACATGCTCATTTCCTTATTATACTTGCTAATGAACACAAATTGCTAACTCCTGAATCTTATGATAAATTTGTATGTGCTGAACTTCCTGATTCTGTTGTAGATCATGATTTATACTCATTTGTTATCAAACATATGATGCATGGCCCTTGTGGAAAATTAAATCCCACAAATAGTTGCATGAAACAAAAAGGTAAGTGCAAATTCAAATATCCAAAAGATTTTGCTGAACGAACATCCAAAGGAAAGAATTCATATCCAATATACAAGCGGAGAAAAACCAAAGAATGTGTCAAAAAGAAGGGCATTTTCCTAGACAATTCATGGGTTGTTCCATATAATCCTTTCTTGTTATGCAAGTATAATTGTCATATGAATGTTGAAGTTTGTTCTGATATCAAAGTAGTCAAATATATCTACAAATATATTTGTAAAGGACATGATAAAATTACTTTTCAAATACATGATAGTAATATAGATACTGACGTAGATGAAATAAAAGAATACCAATCTGGTAGGTGGGTTTCACCTCCTGAGGCAGCCTGGCGATTATTTAAATTTCCAATCAGTGAAATGACTCCATCTGTCTATCACCTTCAGTTACATTTACAAGGACAACAATTTGTTTCCTTTAAGAGTATTGACAAGGTAGATAAAATTCTAAATAATCCGATGATCGGAAAAACAATGTTAACTGAATTTTTTGCTATGAATAGAACAAACATTGATGCTATGCAACTATCATTATTATATAAAGAATTTCCTGAATACTTTGTATGGTCAACAAAAGACAAAATGTGGACACGTCGAAAACAACGTTCTGTTATTGGCCGTGTTGTAACATGTCATCCAACAGAAGGAGAAAGATATTACCTTAGATTATTACTCATGAATGTTAGAGGACCAAAATCATATGAGGATTTACTTAAAGTAGGTGCTGAATACTGTAGTACATTTAGAGAGTCTGCAGAAAAAAGAGGCTTGTTACATTGTGATAACAACTTAGTGGAATGTATGTCTGAGGCTGTCACTTACCAAATGCCATATAGTTTAAGACGTTTGTTTGCAACATTACTGGTCTATTGTAATCCTGCCAATCCAGCAGAAATTTGGAAACAATTTGAAGCTCCAATGTCAGAAGACTTTCAAATTCTACCTAACATGAATCCAAAAAATATTACTTACCTGACTTTAAATCATATTAATGACTTTTTGCATTTGATGGGACATGATATTAACGAATATAAATTGATTGCAGAGACAGTAAAATCTTCAACAGATGTCAAAGAAGCTACTGAATGTTTGTTTGAGAGAAACATTATTGTTGCAGAAGAGGATTTGTTGCTACAGACAAAATTAAA
>NW_006241268.1:0-1619 GCF_000226075.1 Solanum tuberosum
AAAGGAGTCCAAATCGATAAAACCCCAATTTTTCCCAGGAGGTTTACGGATAGGGGAAAAAAAACAGATAAAGAAATTATGAGAAAATGTTGAATTGAAGATTGAATACTAACCTCATATTAATTCAAGAAGAAACCCGTAAGAATCACTTCCATTCTGATCTCAAGAACTCCCGATATGCTCAAAATACCAAATGAACACAATCTGAGATTTTTATAACAGTACATGGCTGTTATGCACCCGAAAAACAGCAGTTTAATCTTTCACTAAAAAGGCCGTAATTTCCTCATACGATAGTGAAATGACCCGATTCTTTTTTTGTAAATGTCTTAAATAATGATACGGACCTGCTAGTTCGATCGGAGCTCAATTTCATGCTCGTTTGCCCAGTCAAATATCATTTCTACTCGGTAAACAATTATTTCTTATTTGCGATAAAAGTCCAATCTCGGGTTAGCAAAAATGCACCAAAATTTGCAGATAAGTCCTATAATTCATGCTCAAAATTTAAGAACCTTCGAAAATTTTTTTCGACCTTTAAAACTAATAATGAACCCTTTAGTTGCCACAATTTGCTGAAATAGTTTCAAAGCATCCAAGAAGCTTAAAAGCTCACCCAAAACTCATTTGGCACTTCCCGAACACAAACCAAATATGCTACTAGCTTGAAAATGACATTTCGGACTCAATGAAATCGTCGGAATTTGAATTCGAGATCCCCTTGATCGGGTATCCGATAAGGCGTCAAGAAACTAACTTTGGCTCAAAAACTCGAAACGCACTCGGTGCCACTAAAAATTCCACCAAGACTAATTCTAGACTTAGAATCACCCCCTGAATCCAATGGTGCCCTCGGAATTTCTTTTCGAGCACCGGAACCTCGTTTGTTGACCAAAGTCAACTCTTGATCAAAATTTCACAATTTTTAGCAACTTAGGACCTCAAATCTTCGTTTTAACTCCAAATTCGACTCCATAAATTCTCATAGACCCGTTTTTGACATTCTAAAACTGCTGGAATCAACGGAAATCCGATTCAAGTCTCGAAACTTCAAATGACTCGAAATAGCACTTTTAACCGCACTTTAACTCTTAAAAACTCAACTTCTCATCAATTTTCCTCCAAACCAACTTCGAAAATACACCAATTAAAACTCGGGGCAACTATTGGGAGGGGTAAAACGGTCATTTTATGAAAATTTCCAAAAATGACCTTTAGGGTCATTACAGAATTCCTCAACTACTAGTTCTGCACCAAAAATAGGTATCAGAGCAGTATGGACAATGAGATACAAAGGCTAAAAACTAATGAAGATAATCTGAAGTCTAAAGCTATTCAGCAGCATGACTATAAAAATGCGGAGCTATGTCGATCGGAAGACGGAAAAAACCCAGAGTTAAAGGAGACGATGAGAAACTCCTTAAAACCTATAACATTTGTTTAAATACAGCTGCAGGTACAAGCAAACAAGTTAGCGATAAACAACATAAAAATGCTAACTTAAACCAGCTATTCGAAAAACCATTTACCCAGAGGACACCTAGACATATGTCCCTAGAACCACAAACATCTACATATGCAGATAGTTTGCAAAACCAAAGTGAGAAAAAGACATATAA
>NW_006241269.1:0-1618 GCF_000226075.1 Solanum tuberosum
GTATTTTTGGTCTGTTTCGAATACGGGGTGTTACACTCCAAACCTAGTATATCATTGCTCCGTACAATGCAACAATAAGTTCCTTGTGAAACTGCTTCCAATTCTTCTTTCTGAGTCTATTTAGAATATGTTTGACAGTTCCAGCTGGAATAAGTGTCCCAGGCCATTGTTACAATTCCGTTTTGACTCTCACTGTCCATTTACAAGTAGAAAACAGGTGAATACGTGTCTCCTCTACTGATTTATCACACAAACTACATGTGTCATCTTCCACTCGAATATTTAATCTCTTAAGTCTCTCTTTGGTTAGTAATCTATCTTGCATAGCTTGCCACAATATGAATCTATGCTTAGGTTGAGCAAATTTAGTTCAGATTAAGTCAGACACTCTAAGTCTAGCATGTTTCCCCAATGGTGTATTATAACTCTGTGTGAGTGAGTACTTTCTCTCGGGAGTGAGCAAGTAACCACCAGATGAATACCAAATCTGCATCTCTACTTTCAAGGCATTAACCTTCTTCCAGTACCAACTTGAGTCCAATGGTGGAGTATGTACCAAATTTAACACGTCTTGCAGCTTACAAAATTCCACAAATTTTCAAAGTCTACTAATGCCAGAGTGCACAAATTTTCAATGTCTACATTAACCACGAAAGAAATGCAAACATAATACTCCGTCTATTCAATAATAGTTGTCTATTGTTGACTTGACACACCCCTTAAGAAACAATAAATAATAGAAGTAATATTACTATATTATCCTTTGACTTTATTAAATTTAATGTTTTTGAATTTTTGGGTATTATTTCTTGGCTGTGAAAATTGTGAGTAGTTTTTGTTTGGATTATTTTGACTTTGCACGGAATTTAAGAAAAAGATACAGTTTTGAATCTTTGTGGTGATGAATTAAAATATGTCAAATTTTCGAAAATGTTATTTAATCTTATAATCTTAAACATGCCACGTGAAAAAGTGAGATTAAACAGTTACTCAAAAGGGTAATATTTTTTAGTTGTGTAATTCGTTCAAATGGTAAAATGGATAGTGAGTACTGTATAAGTAGTACTAGTAGTTGTTGTGTAATTTATCTTTGTTGAACTGATCCAAATAGAATGAAATGGATTGTGAGTATTTCGATCCGACTTGCTTGAAATTAAGGTGGAGTTAATGGTTGTTGTGTGATCCATTTTGTGTAAACAATTTAGGATAACAATAACATATCTAGTGAAATTCCATAAGTGGGGTCTGGAGATGATAGAGTGTATGCAACAAGCCTTATCCCTACCTCGTAGAGATAAAAGACATTTCCAATTAAGTGCCATAGAAAAATATAGGTGAGTTTGGTCCGGGCATGGACATTTTCTTATACAGATGGAGACATTTAGCATCCTTATGAATAAGTTAAGTGAGTGTTTATGATAAGCATTGACAAGTTCTTATTGTTTATTACTAACTTCTTTGCATGAAGTTTAAAGGTTTTTGACTACCCGTGGTACGGCTAATATAGTTGTAGAAAATTATGAAGTTCTATGAAAAACTTTGTTGAATTCTTCTTCATTGGGTTAGGTGGTATTTGTAACATAAAAAATATATAGTACTAATAGATCTAATTATATTA
>NW_006241270.1:0-357 GCF_000226075.1 Solanum tuberosum
GCCTATGTCGGCCTCGGTCAGTTTCTTTGTAAATTTCCTATTTCTGTTAATCTTTGAGGGGGAACTACGTTTGACCTGATTCCTGCCTCAACGGGATACGTAGGCGCCACAAGGGTTCGGTCATATTTCCCGTAAGGATTTCTATTTCTCTTCACAATAGAAACTGGGACAGAACTTTTGAGAGGGACTCAAAAATTCTCGAGGGAAAGATCTTTCCAACAAAGTCAAGACTAAAGTCACTTTGAGATTTGCAACTGGGACAGAATTTTTGACAAAATCTCAAAAATTCCGTGATTTGTTCACCAACAGTTCGAGATAAGTCAAGACAGTTAACTGGGACAGAAATTTTGAGGATGG
>NW_006241270.1:363-1617 GCF_000226075.1 Solanum tuberosum
CCAAGACAGTTAACTGGGACAGAAATTTTTGAGGATGACCTCAAAAATTTCAATAAGGTTCAACGAGAGTTTAGAGCAACTTTGAATACTTCCCAACAAGTAATCAGATAGATCCCAAAACATCAACTCCAAATGGCGTCCACTAAGCTTGGCGTGACATGACACTTGGCAGTGATATTTTCCGAATGCTACTTTTTGAAAATCTATTTTTTCTTAAAACTTTTCTTTCATGTTTCAATTACTTTGCATAAAAATATTTTGTCTTATCTATCAAGAGGCGGGAAATCGGAGAAATCAACCGGAGATAGCAAGACAAGGAGCAGACAACCGAAGAGATCAACACAGATCAGTTCATTTTGTAAAAAACTAACAATTTTTCTTGTGGATGCAGGTCTATAGGTTTGCCTCAAGATTGGCATATTCTTCCATTCAATGAATATGGAGAAGTCAAAAGGGCGAAGAGCTCCCCAAACTGACAACTTTTTTGTGGATGCAGGAAATATTTCATGATTCTTATGCCAAGAATTGGGAATATGAGTAGCATTAACTTATTCAAATTTTCAGCAAGACAAGGTTCATAACGAACATGCAATTATGTTCGGAGATGGGACAAATGAAAACCTTGAAGAGAGAAATATTATTATTTTCCAGCAACTAAAGATACCTGGAAGATATTTATCTGCATTATATTATCAGATATGATAATATTCTTACCCTGAAGGTTATTTATATTGTATTGTCGAATGAGACGATACCACTACCCGGAGAGTGATTTACATTGTATTGTCAAATGAGATGATACCACTACTCCGAGGGTCATTTTTATTTATATTGTCGATTGAGACAATATCGCCGTCCCAAAAAATACCCAGAAGATCGCATATGTTGCTCGGTGGAGCATTATCTTCGTTCGGTACCAGGGAGGCATCAAGAGAAAGAAGTCATGCATCGCGGGAAAAGTCATGCATCGCTGGAAGAAGTCATGCATCGCGAGAAAAGAGATCCATGCATTGCAAGAAAAGAAATCATGCATCGCGGGAAGAGATTTATACATAGCAAGAAAGAAGAAACAATGCATTGCAAGGGAAAGAAATCATGCATAGCAAGAGAAAGAAGTCATGCATCGCGGGAAAAGTCATGCATCGCGGGAAAGAAATTCATGCATAGCAAGAGAAGGATTCATGCATCTCGAAAAAGAAATCATGCATCGCGGGAAGAGATTTATACATAGCAAGAAGAAGAAACCATGCATTG
>NW_006241271.1:0-834 GCF_000226075.1 Solanum tuberosum
AAACATATTGTATTTAGTATGACAAAAGAACTCAAAATATAGGGAAATTAGATAAATACTAATCTTAACTTTTAAGAAATGTCACATCATTATTTACATATCCAACTTTTATATATATAAAAGAGTTGAAAAATAAAAAATAAGTGATTTAAGAAAATTATATAAATAACATTAATGATCGGATGAAGATTAAGAAAAAACGTCAAATAAATTAGTAGTATTGATGATGATAAAAGTTAAATAAATCATTTTTTCTATTATTTAAATTTTTAACATAAAATTTCCAATCTTTTTAAATTAAACATAAATATTAAAATAAAATAAAATTGAAGCAATAATTATTTTAAAGAAAAATATAACCAAAATTGTCAAAAAAAATTGATAAAAATAAATAAGTATCTATTACTAAGAATGGTCTCACTACATTTTCTATTTTAACTTTATTGTTACATATGGATAGAAACTTTTAGAAGAAGAAATGATTCAAAAATTTAAACATAATGATTCCTTAAATGGCGATTCCTTTTCCATTTACAACTTTTCAATTAATTTTTAATGTATTATATATGGTTAGGGATATTGGAATAATAATTTTATCTTTCCTTAATCATAATAAATTATATTTTAACCTTTGTTTTTGTGAAATGATAATTTTCGATAATTTTCTTTTCATTCGTACAACATATTGATTAATATATTAAATGTAACTATAATAAAACATGTTGTATTTAGTATGACAAAAGAAATTACAAAATTTTAAAAAATTAAATAAATAATAATCCTAACTTATAAGAAATGTCACACACACACACACATATATATATATATATATAT
>NW_006241271.1:1182-1616 GCF_000226075.1 Solanum tuberosum
ACCCCACATTTTCTATTTTAGCTTTATTATTACATATAGATAGAAACTTTAAGATGAAGAATGATCCAAAAAAATTTAAAATAAGAAATCAATTATGTAAAAATACATGTGTAATTCTTATAAAGTTATAATAACTAATTTCTTCAAATGAATAATTAAATGAAAGAAAATAAAAGTAATTAAGAAAATAATATAAATAACACTAATTATGAGATTAATAGCATTGATGAGGAAAGGAACTAAATATGATCATCTTTTTAAATTCTTTTTTAAGAAAATATATATAAACTCTAATTAAAGATAAATAAGAAAAAAAAAATTTAAAGATACAAAAAATCAAGAGAAAATAAAAGAAGAAAGAAATTAGAAGAATAATGAGGTTGAAAGAAATAATATCTAATTTTCTCTCTTTTCAAATCACAAAATAATTTTTT
>NW_006241272.1:0-1615 GCF_000226075.1 Solanum tuberosum
TGGTATCATCTCATTTGACAATACGATATAAATGACTATCCGGGCAGTGGTATCGTTTCAATCGACAATATAAATAAAAATGACCCTCGGAGTATTGGTATCATTTCATTTAACGATACGATATAAATGACTCTCCGGATAGTGGTATCGTCTCATTCGACAATACAATATAAATATGATCCTCGGAGTAGTGGTATCATCTCAGTTGACAATACGATATAAATGACTCTCCGGGTAGTGATATTATCATATCTGATAATATAATGCAGATAAATATCTCCCAAGTATCTTTAGTTGCTGGAAAATACTAATATTTCTCTCTTCAAGGTTTTCATTTGTCCCGTCTCCGAACATAATTGCATGTTCATTATGAACCTTGCCTTGCTGAGAATTTGGATAAAGTAATGCTACTCATATTCTCAATTCTTGGTATAAGAAACATAAAATATTTCCTGCATCCACAGAAAAGTTGTCAATTTGGGGAGCTCTTCGCCCTTTTTGACTTCTCCATATTCATTGAATGGAGAATATGCCGATCTTGAGGCACCCTGTAGAGCTACATCCATAGAAAAAATTGTTAGTTTAAAAATGAACTGATCTGTGTTGATCTCTTCGGTTGTCTGCTCCTTGTCTTGCTATCTTCAGTTGATATCTCCGATCTCCCACTTCTTGATAGATAAGACAAAATATTTTTTATGCAAAATTAAGTAGAACATGAAGGAAAAACTTATAAGGAAAATAAATTTTCAGAAGTAATATTTGGAAAAAGTCACTGCCAAGTGTCATGTCACGTCAAGTTCAATGAACACCATTTGGAGTAGATGTTTCGAGATCTATCTGATTACTTGTTGGGAAGTATTCAAAGTTGTTCCAAACTGCTGACGAGCCTATTGAAATTTTGAGACCATCCTCAAAATTTATGTCCCAGATAACTGTCTTGGCTTATCTCGAACGGTTGGCGAGCAAATCATGGAATTTTCGAGATCTTCTCAAAAATTATATCCCAGTTGCAAATCTTAGAGTAAGAGCAGTCTTGGTTTGTTGAAAAGATCTTTCTTTTGAGAATTTTTGAGTTCCTCTCAAAAATTATGTCCCAGTTTCTATTGTAAAGAGAAAATAGAAACCTTACGGGAGATATGACCGAGCCGTTGTGGCGCCTACGTATCCCGTTGAGGCAGGAATCAGGTCAAACGTAGTTCCCCCTCTCGAGGATTAACAAAAATAGGAAATTTACAAAGAAATCGATCGAGGCCGACATAGGCCGCCTACGTATCTCATTCTTGAGAATTCAGGTCAGACGTAGTTCATTACATAGGGATAGATTCTAAACAATGCAATTACAAGAAAATAGAACGATTAAGGGAAAATATTAAAAGGGGATAAAGGAGTGACCGAGGCCGAGATAAAAGGGGTGACCGGGGCCGACATAGGCCGCCTACGTATCTCATTCTTGAGAATTCAGGTCAGACGTAGTTCATTACATAGGGATAGATTCTAAACAATGCAATTACAAGAAAATAGAACGATTACAAGGAAATAACGGAAATATAAACTGAAACTTTACACATAGTATCTCTTAACAGCGTCTGAGTTGATCGGTTTCGGCCATTCGGTG
>NW_006241273.1:0-1614 GCF_000226075.1 Solanum tuberosum
AGTGGAGAATTACCCTGAAGTTCCTCCTGGTTTTTCTTCTCGTTTGAAGCCGAAGCATATTGCAGAAGAAACAGTTCACACATCCATTGACTATGCACGTGACGGAAATGGGAGTAGCAGTGTAGTTCCCCCAAAGGGAAACATGGAAAATGACAAGGAGAATTCATCTATGGAGGTCTGTCAAACAGTGGCCTGCGACGTTGTGCCTCCTGGTTCAACAGAGAATCATGCTGACTCGGAATATGACAGAGATGAGAGTATCAGGAGTGCAGCCCGCGATCTTATTAACACATGTAATAATCTTCTAATGGCTATAGATATTCAGCTTGACGAGTTCAAGAGTTAAGTTGCTTCACACAGGAGATGCTACATTCAATATGGTACGATTTCAGTTTACTGCTTACACTCTCTGATAATATTCTTAAGAATAAAAGTTTATCACAAAACAGAGAAACATATTGAATTCTCATTTGTTATGTCAAATTTGCTAATAAATCAAGTTTGACTTTAAATCTAGCTATACTAAGATCTAAACTTCTCTTGAGTGGCTTTATCAACCACTATTGTCTTACGAGCAACCGATTCAATTGACAGTAAGAATTGTTTTGCAAAAGCCCATTGAGAAATGCTGATTTGACATCTATCTGATGCACTTTCCAGCCACGTTGTGCATAAGTAGTATTAATTAAGAAGCAATCTGATTGTGTCGAGCCTAGCAACTGGAGCAAAGGTGTCAAAATAATCCTTAACTACAACCCTTGTTTTATGCTTGTTGATTGAACCATCAATATTTAGCTTAGCTCGAAAGCCTAGAGGCATGTCTAAAACTGAACCGTTTATAATTATGTAGAAGTATCATGTTGTTTGATTCTGTCTTTTCTAACTTGGACCAATTTTGCGCAGGTTGGTGGAACAGTGCTATGCTAATGATGTGAACAAGAGGATTTTGTGGTGGAAGACACTCGAAGAAGTCGGGCAAGATAATAGTTGTAACCTGAACTTATCTAGGCATTATAGCTATGTAATTTGTGTGAACTAATTGTGGATTTTCCTATTCGACATTGTAAGACAAAATTTTCTAACATTGTAACCTGAACTTAGCAGGGATTATAGCGATATATTTTGTTTGATTTTAATTCTGGATGCCCTATTCATGAAGACAAAATTTTTCAAACATGGTTTGGAGCCTATTTCATTGATATCTACATATGTATGTGATGCAAAATTTACTTTTGTTATATTTTCATTGAATATTTGCGCGATCTGGCAATTACAATTTGTTTTTATCTAAATATTTATTTCAATGGATAATTTCACATGTTTTTTAGTTATCGTTGCTGGTGTGAATTTTTGAAACTAAATGGTTAAATAATGCCATTTTTAATAGAAAATCGCAACACAGTGATTTGGAAAGGTTAATAAAAATATCGAGACAATTGGTTTAGAATTTGAATTATCATTCAGAATGAAAGTTGTCAATAACGTTTATTTTACCACTAAATGTGGAGTTTTTCTATAGAAGGAATTCGGGTATATATCGAAGCTAACAATAACTTTTGTATAAGCAATTGATGAAAAATATCATACGGGAAACAACGTTGCCTTCGAGTCAAC
>NW_006241274.1:0-1613 GCF_000226075.1 Solanum tuberosum
ATACACACGTGCAACGCACGTGCCGTGAAACTAGTACAAATAAAATGGGCGGTGAGATGTTCGGACTAAAATCACACTACCAAAACAATGTGAATGTAAAGTGGTGGGTAATTGGAAGTATAGGAGCAACTTATTTAAAGGGTCCATGAGATAACCATCTGTTAGTACGTCAGGCGCTAGTTCATCAATCGTTATTCATTTCCCGATGGATCTTTTAGCATTCAGGCATGAATGAAGACTCTCAGTTGGGCTTACTTTCTCAGCAGGTATTTGATGGGGACCGAAGGTAGTATAATTAATGAAGCAAGAGAGAAAGACAATATTAATTGTGGCAAACAAAAAAGAAGTAGAAGGTATAGAGTTAGTGGGAGGATTTAGGTGTGAAGGAGTAGTTGTACTTCTTTCCTCCATTGGTGTTTTCATGTGTGTTAAAAGATAACGTGTATCATCAAAGTAATAAGTTGCAAGAGAGTTCAACTTAGTGGCCTGCACAAGTTGAAGTGTGCATAAAGTAGCACATGCAAACGTGGGTTGTATGAAACCTGATTCAACTATGGATAGGGGTAGTATTGTAAATTTTGTGAGATGAAGGACACAAATTGTAGCAATAATAAAAAAAATGAATGCGTGGATTCAATAACTAGTGAATGTATCAAAAGGTGCCAAGTTTTGAAATAGAGAAAGGGCAAAGGCATATTTGCGGCGAAAATGGCTAAGGTAAATAACACAAATAAATAGGGGATTTAATATGAACAACAAATGGAGGCACCATATTGCAAAAGCGCACATAACATGACTTAACATGTGAATGTAAAATACAGTAAGCGGTATAAGGTTGAGGCAACCAATAAAGGGTGAAATCCTAAAAATGAAGAGTGTATGTAAAGAGCAACAGATCTTGATTGGGCAAGGGTATTTAGTGTGTTGTGTTTAAGTTCCTTTGTAGCCATATGTGGAGTCATGAAATTTTTTGGATAATGTTCCCATTGTGAGAAGGTTCTCGGGGCTTACATGGTCAGGAATTTAGCAAAGTGATAGCACTGTACCTGGATGATATGGTGCGAGAGTGGGAGGCAGAATGCTAAACCTAGAAGACTGGATTGAATAATTCTAATGTTTAGTATATGAAGTTATCAGGTAGGTGTTGGGGATAAAGTGCAAACAAAAAGGAGGTTAAATAAGTAGCATACCTGATTAGCGACATATTTGGTGTGGGCGTTGAGCACCTTTAGAAAGTAGATGTGGAGAATATTGGGAGTTGATTGAAGTTTGTTTTTGGAGAAGAAGGCAGTAAGAAAGTGGAAGATGGTGAGCAGGAACAAGGAGATGCAACGATAATAGAAGTAGTTTGGAGGAGAAAAATAGGCAGTGGTTCAACTTGTAGGACAATGCCGTCCATTGTAAACAGTCACAAGCATTTATGAAGTGCCCAAATAGGTGTAAAAGGAAGGACGAGAAACAGTTGTTTAGGTTGATGAGGATGTAGTAGCGCTTGCGTGTGGCGTTTCTGTTGCAGAGTGAAGGGTATTTGTGTGAATGTAAGAAATAAAAAAGAATTGCTCGCTTGTGGTAGCGCCACGTCATCGGGTTGAGGGTCACACACACACACACAC
>NW_006241275.1:0-1613 GCF_000226075.1 Solanum tuberosum
AGCAACCAACCGTCTAGCCCGCATAAAAGAGATAATCAACTGTCGGTGTGTGACTATAAGCACCCTGCCACAAGACTGGGGAAATGCCAGGCATGGCTAAAGTAATGGTCTTGGAGTAGCAATCCAAGACCGCATGGTACGGGGATAACCAGTCCATGCCCAGAATCACATCAAAATCAACCATATCTTGCAGAATAAGATCAACTCTAGTATCACAACCCTGGATAGTCACTAAGCAAGATCGCAATATCTGATCCCACTACTAAGGACTCACCCACCGGGGGTCAAACGTGAACAGGCTCTGCCAAAGACTCAGACCTCATACCTAATCGGGGAACAAAATAAACAGATACATACGAGAATGTGGACCCGGGATCAAATAATACTGTAGCAGGCTGATGGCATAATAAAAGCGTACCTGTGATGAGATCGTCAATTGCCTCAGCAGTCGCCCTCGCCGGGGTTGCTTAGAAGTGGCCCTGAGCACCTCTGCCCGATGCATCTAGTCTACCACCTAACCTGCCTCCCCGAGCTTCGCCTCTGGTACCCTGTCGGCTGTCTCGACGACCCTGGTCCTGACCACCACATCTAGCTAGAGGGGGCACTGCTGAAACTGGTCTAGGTGCAAGGGGAGCTGGTATAATCGCTCATCGCCCTCGTCGGGGGCACTCACTGGACCAATGGTCAGGCGCACCTCAATCAAAACACCCCGAAGCTGAACTCTCTAAAGTAACCCGACCGCGATAGGAAGGGAGGGAATCTGATCCCCTCGAACCCTGGCCCGTTCTAGGACCACCCTGGTGATGCTGGCCTCTCTCAGAAGCAGGTAATGTCGCCTGAACAGGCCGACTGGACTAACCCTGCTGAAACCTCTGGCGGGCCAATCATAGGAGTCTCTCCCTTTAGTCTGGGACCCGGTGTAGCTGCCATGGTAGCGTTCCCTCATTTCGGTGCCCCCATGGGCCTCGCGATGAATATGCACCGTGGATCGGGCATGGTCGACCACATCAAGAAATGAACGGCCGGCCGAAACTAGAACCTCTCAAGTCATGATGGCACCTATCAACTCTCTTAAGTCATGATGGCACCTACTATAACCCGGCCGGCCGCATCTGTGTTGAAATTCGCCGGCCGCATCTGTGTTTCGAGAGTTGGAGATTTGATACAGTTGATACTTTCTGAGGCCCATGAGTCTAGATACTCTATCCATCCGGGCACAGCGAAGATGTATCGTGATTTGAGGCAGCATTACTGGTGGAGTGGCATGAGGAGAGATATTGCTGACTTTGTTTCCCGTTGCTTGTGCTACCAGCAGGTAAAGGCCGAGCATTTGAAACCTGGTGGCGAGTTCCAGAGATTACCCATTCCAGAGTGGAAGTGGGAGAGTATCACTATGGACTTCGTTGTGGGGTTGCCTTGGACTTCTAGAGGTGTTGACAGCATTTCGGTCATCGTGGATCGATTGACTAAGTGAGCACACTTCCTTCCTGTTCATACTACCTTCAGTGCTGAGAGGTTGGCTCGTATCTATATTCGGGAGGTAGTTCGTCTTTCTGGTGTGCCTGTTTCTATCATTTCAGATCGAGGTTCACAGTTCACTTCCAGCTTTTGGA
>NW_006241276.1:0-1610 GCF_000226075.1 Solanum tuberosum
AAACTGTGGGTTTTTTTTCTTCTTATTATATATTTTTACACAGCTAGTTTTGTACTTCTCTGATGGAGGCTGCGTAAAACTTTTCACTGAATTTCTTTTCTTTAGGTTTGTGCTGTCATTATGCGCTTCCTTTAGGTTTGTGCTGTCATTTCTTTCCTTTAAAACTGTCTAACATCAAAGCTTTCAAGGGTATAATAAATTCAGCTCTCTCATTGTACTGGCTAGCTTTAAACTTAAACTACTTGTACATGCTACTTCCTGTAGAATCAACCTTGTAACCTATTCAGAGTAGATTTTGTTTCATATTCTTCAAATTAAGCTTGCCAAAAATAGGCATAACTCACACAAAAAATATTTAGAAGAGCCGGATCTGTAACAATAGAATGAAACAGAATGAAAAAATCTAGTCCACTGAATGCACAATATCCCCTTAAGGAAATTATTCCCCTTTAGTACCTGATGTTTAAAGGAATATATCCTCTCATGATAGAAGGATTTTATTCACCAGTGTATTGATACAAAACAATGATGTCAGTGAGCCACTCAATAGGAGCAAAATACACAAATATTTAATTGTCCAGAAAAAGAAGTAGTTCAAAATTTTTGTTTTTTAAAAATGAGAGGAAATTTCTCTATTTATAGACAACAAATGATAGTGTGAACAAATGCTTATTGTGCCTTATCGAAAAGGTTACAACTCTTTGGAAAAGTTACAACCCTTCGACAATGGCACAAACTTTCATAAAAGTCACAATTTTTTATAAAAATCGCAACTCTTCATAAGAGTCACAACTTTTCATAAAAGTCACAACTTTTAATGCAAGGGGAAGGCTAGTTTTGGAAATAAAATAAATTAAAAGGGAATCCTGGTTTGTGGTGGTGCCACATAGGCGGGCCTAAGGTTCTCTTTTATATATATATATATGATTCTTAAAACAACTTACTCGGTGTCCACTTGGACACCCTTTACATTGTATATACAAGTAACATAATATTTTAAATGATTAAATAAGACGTTTTGGACACCCTTGAAATAACAAATGTTCTTAACCCATTGAGTTCTAGTGCTCAGCCGAAGCTGAGGCAAACAACATGCATGCGAGTTTGATTTCCCACAACTAGATTTTATTTTTATATTTTAATGAGCTATTAATTAATAAATCTACTATTTTTTCAATAATTTAAATCTAATATTATCTATTAAAATAATCTTAAATTAGACACCTACAACTTAAAATTTTAACCAAAAAAAAGTTTAGTAGCCAATTAAATTTTTAATCGATTTGACTTTTGATTTTTTGTCTTCTCATTGATTTTTTAAATAAAATTTAAAATAAATTATTTAATTTAAAGTTAATCAGAAAATCCTAGTATTTCTTTTTTCTATAAAGCTATTAAAGTGAAAAAGGATAAGGCCATATAAAATTTCTTTAAAAAATCTCGTTTGATTCTACCCTTTATTTTGATTTCTAGATAAAAATATTTAAGTATAAATGTGATTTCATTCTAAACTGAATTTTTTTTGTTCATTCACTTTCTATTAGATAAATATTTTATAGTTTGATTTTTAAAAATTTTGATATATTTTTTAATTAAAAATAATAATTATT
>NW_006241277.1:0-1610 GCF_000226075.1 Solanum tuberosum
TCATGCTCCAGAATGGTTTCGAACCAGGTTTCAGATTAGGGAAGCACTTTCAAGGGATTATCGAGCCTGTCCAAATTCCTGCCAAAGGAGCAAAGTTTGGTTTGGGATATGTCCCAACAGACGACGAAGCAGAGACGAAGAACAAGAATGTTGATCAAGCATTGGCCAGGCCAATTCCTCACCTATACCAATCATTTCCGGTACGAGAAAATGTCAACGATGGTGGTCTCGGGGAAGGAATCTGTGGCCTTTTTTAGGAGATTGATGCGGTCATCGATGGAGAGGCTGGGACATCAAGCATCCGTGATGCAGAACCTGAGGAGCAATTGCGGAACTGGACCTCCACACCACTCCTGAGTTCCCGCTCATCTGGGTAGAAAGGACATGCGTTTTGTTTGTTTTAAAATCGGTGGTAGTCCGGAAAAGGCCCGAGACCCACCCTTTATGCAATTGTTATTTGTTTGAAACTTTTAAATTCCATCGTGATGTTTCAAAAAGGCAAAATGGCCCTCGGTCATGGCCAAAGTTTGCGCTTGTCTTTTAATTTAAATGAAAAGCCTCTTTTATCGAAATTTGTTTGTTTGCTTATCTGTTCATATTTTGCTTTCCTAACTTTGTTTGTTTATGATTTCAGTAATATTAATTTAAAACCTGCTAATGTCATGTCATGTCATGAACCGAATGAACGAAATGAGGCAGGTGATGATGAGTGTGAGGAATATGAAGAAGAAAATGAGGTACCCGAACATGTTGCTGAGGAGTTTCGACAATTCGAGAATCAACACAAGCTAAATTTGGAAGAAACCGAAATTGTGAATCTCGGAGATGATGAATGTGTTAGAGAAGTTAGAATCAGTGTCCATCTGACCGAAGATCAAAAAAGAGATCTAGTTCGTTTGCTTAGGGAATACATTGATGTATTTGCCTGGTCTTACAGAGACATGCCAGGGCTGAGCACGAACATGGTGTCCCACAAGTTGCCGATCAATCCAGATTTCAGTCCAGTAAAACAAAAGACTCGGAAATTCAAGCCTGAGTTGAGTTTGAAGATCAAAGAGGAGATTACAAAGCAGATCGAGTCCCAAGTAGTGGAAGTGACGCAGTATCCGACTTGGTTAGCTAACGTTGTCCCGGTTGCCAAGAAAGAGCCTGAGTTGAGTTTGAAGATCAAAGAGGAAATTACAAAACAAATCGAGTCTCAAATAGTGGAAGTGACGCAATATCCGACTTGGTTAGCCAATGTTGTTCTAGTTGCCAAGAAAGATGGAAAAATCATAATTTGTGTTGACTACAGAGATCTCAACAAAGCTAGCCCGAAGGATAATTTTCCATTGCCAAATATTCACATCCTCATTGATAATTGTGCTAAGCATGAGATGCAGTCGTTTGTGGATTGTTATGCGGGTTACCACCAGATTCTGATGGACGAAGAAGACACAGAAAAGACAGCTTTCATCACGCCTTGGGGTGTATATCATTATCGGGTGATGCCTTTTGGTCTCAAGAATGCCGGTGCTACTTACATGAGGGCCATGACGACCATCTTCCATGATATGATTCACAAAGAGATTGAGGTGTATGTAGACGATGTCATAATCAAGTCCCGCGAG